>NW_026618962.1:0-10245 GCF_000801105.2 Raphanus sativus
TTATTTTATTTTGATAGTATATTTTAATTAATTTTTAATAAAATTAATAAAATTATATGTAAAGATAATAATTATATAAGATTATACATTTTAAACTCTATATTTAGTCATAAATATACATCAATATGTATATAAATCAGAGCAGATCGGATATCCGCCTCTAAATTTTTAGTATTTATAATTTTCTTCGCTTTTAATAGATATTATTTTTAATATTTGCTTTACTTCGGAGACTTATGGATATCCGGATTTTTTGGATCGAATAGAAACAAATAACAAATCAAATCAAATTTAACGGATAAAATGCTCATTGAATTAGTTATAGTGAACAATGTATGAAATCAATATTGAAGTAATTATAATGAATAATTAAGTGATTTATTTAAATTTAATGAATTATTTTGTATGTGTCTTATTTGCATGTACTATAATATAAAATTTTATTTATTATATTTGTTTATAATACTTTGTTGTATATTTTATAGTTACTGTAAAAGATTTATGTTTTTAGTTAATGTTCATCAGACATAAAAACTATTATTTAAAATACAAAAAATTTAAAGTTCAATATAAAGTTTTGGTTTTGGAGAGAAACACCTCAAATCTTATATTTGAAGTTTTGTCAAACCTTAAAATAAGGTGGCTTTTGTAGATGCTAGTCCTCTCATTCTCTAAATTTGGACAGATACAAGGCTGGGATAAGCCATTTGCCATTAATACTCTACAAAGCTCTCGCATGGCCAACATCAAAAAAACTCAACATCATTCAAAAATGGTATTTTAGTGGATAAGAGAATGAAAAGCAAAAGAAAACTACCCAGTAAAACACGTGATAATGTTAGATATGCTTTTTAAAGTTTAAGGAGTGGTCTTAACGAAACAAAAATTGAACTAACAGCTTAGTGACCACGGCTCATCTTAATTTTGGGCATTGCCTTTTTCACCTGCCTTGCTCTTTCTTTAACCTCTTTCTTCCTAATCACTTCTGCGCTCAGCTTTGCTTCCGCTTCCTCCATCAGTTTCTTCCTCTCTGCTTTCTTCTTCTGCAGTGCCTCTTGTCTCGCGTTTTGAAGTTCCTTGTAGGCTTCCTCTGCTGCCTTTTGCCTACCGGTCTCGGTTTTGTTCCGCGCCTTCATTAAATATGAGAAACATATACTATACTCAGCCTCAGCAATGCATTTTAACTCCGGACCAGAAGGCTACAAATAATAAGTTTACCCCTTACCTGGGAACTGAGTCTGTACCGTCCTACTAAGTCGATGTAGTATGGAATTAGCGCCACTAGCCGGACGATATCATCCATGTGTTTAGCATCTGGTAAGGAAAACTTGAAAAGCATCATCTTCCTGTGCTTGCCAGGGTGTTGGTCAGAGATATGCATCGACATGAAATTCTTCCCATACTTCTCCATAGCCTTGTCACCAAAAACCTACAGAGGTCCATTGCATGCCCGTAGGTGGTTGGTTAGTGCAGCAAATATATGTTATGAATGATACATAAAGTAAAGTCAATTTGTGTTAAATTGAAGTACAGTTCAATTTGTGTTAAATTGAAGTACAGTTCATAATGAAGGTGATTGCTTTCCTTATTTTGTCTCGATACTGCTACACAAAGAGATAGAGCCATGGGACAAACTACATTACTGAATTACTAAGGTCATGATGCTTAGTGACACTAAACCTTCCCTCCGACTTATGTTACACTCACCTCACTAGGCAAGCAACAAGGCCTATTCAAGTCACTCCAAATCAGACTAAAATAAAAGATAAGCCAAATTGTGACTACTAGTTCTCAATTGGCCTAGGAACTGATTCTTGCTAACTAAAACACAAGCAAATACACATATACTGTAGAATCTGAGAACGAGAGGGAACAACACTGTACTCAAAACAAATTGTTAAGGTGAATACACACACTTTTATTGTCACTCCCCTGTACTCAAAAACCCGGGATACAATCACACTAAAGATGTTGAAACAACACCACCACAATAAGCGTTTGGAGTACATGGGTGATACATAGCGTTCTCTTCAAGAAATGAGCTCCATTGCAGGTCCCAATTTTTACTTATTTGATTCCAGGTGTAGTGTCTCACTGATTCCTCATAGGCTAATTGTACTCTTGTGTAGGATCTTTTGTACGTAATAGTAATTGACAAATACGAGATCTACGGGTCATTCCATGTTAATTTAAACAAATGGAATGACCTACAGATCTCGTATTTGTCAATTACTAGTACTACATACAACAGATCCTACACAAGAGTACAATTACACTATGAGGGATCAGTGAGACACTACACCTGGAATCAAAGAAGCAAAAATTGGGACCTGAATTGGAGCTCATTTCTTGAAGAGTGCGATCTGTATCAACCATGTACTCAAACGCTTGTTGTCGCCGGGCGTTGTTTCATCACTTGTGTGATTGTATCCTAGGTTCTGAGAACAGTGACGTGAACGTGGGAAGAAAACTGTGTGTATTCAAATAGGAACTGATTGTATAGAGATGCACAATGTGCAACAATAAGCAAAACAAAATTTATGTTAAATTGAATTTAAGGTTTATACTGAAGGTGATTGCTTTCCCTATTTTACCACATATATAGATACAAATAGAGATCGAGCCATGGACCAAACTCCATCACTTAATTGTTAATGACAAAATGCTTAGTGGTATACTAAACCTTCCTTCCAACTTATGTTACACCAACCTCACATGGACAAGCAACAAGGCCTATTCAAGTGACTCCCAATCAGAAATGAGTCAAACTGTGACTACTAGTTCTCAATCTGGTAAACTCCTTACTATGGCTTAAGAAGTGATTCTTGCAAACTAAAACACCAGCAAATACACATACGGTTGAGAAAGATAGAAAGAACATTTCTCACCTGATCAAGCACAGTGTCTGTGATCATATCCCCAGCAACTTCCTTAGATTCAGAGATGACAGTTAACTCCTCCGAAACCCACTTCCTACCGGTGGGAGGAGCCACAATCCCGGCGAATCTCTGCAGATCCTTAACCTCCTTTTGCATAGTCTTTGCGGCCTTCTTCTTAGCCATCGCAAACACGACATGATCCATAGCCTCTTCGTTCATGTAAACCTCGAAGGTGATCTCATCTCTACAAGGCACCACCAAGTTGAAAACCCTGGAGATGAGATCGTGCCTGCTCTTAAGCTCCATGGTGGCAAGCAACCCATGGCAATACCTTCGCCCGCTCGCGTAGAATTTGAACACGTTCAAGGCTTCTTTAAGCAGCAACGGGGACTCAACCCCGTCGCCCACTCCTAGCAAGCTGAAGTTCTTGTGGAAGATCGTGTCCTTGGAAGCGAATTTAGCGGCCCAAGCTAGAGCGAGGGTCTCGTTCTCACGTTTACCGAGGAAGTAGTTGATTCCGAGAGAGATTAAGAAACAGACGCAACCGATCTCGATTGCGTACGACTTCTTCTTCTTCTCGCTCGGAACAGTGGTGTCTTGAGGTGTCTCTGGATCTACCGTCTCTGTGGCGTTTTCTGGAGTCAGTGGAGAGTCAATCGCCTCTATCTCCACTGGTAGGCCTTCGAACTCGTCTTCATCCCAGAAATCGAACGGCGTGGTGGAGGAGGGATCTGAGTGAGGAGGCTCGGGGTGTGATTGATCGGAGGTAGAGTCGTGGGAAGATGGTTGTGGATCGGGGAGTGACTGGGTGATAGTAGGCGGGGGGAGAGAGTGGTGAAGATCAGAGGAGTCGTCGGAAACGTCGTCGTCTTCGGAAGCATCAAATCCTTCGAATTGAGAAGCTGAGAGAAGATGGTGGTGAAGGGAAATGAGGTACAAAATGAGAAGGAAGCAGGTGGAGAAAGATCTTCGGTTCATTGTGTTGTGGAGGAAATTAAGTAAGATCTAGCAATCCAACATTTTCCGGTGCTCGCTCAAATGCTCTAAATGAATAAAATAAATTTATAGGGAACTTGTATAGGCAGCATATTTTATTTTTTTCGCCCGGAACTGGGGTTATGGCTCTTGGATATCACTGGGTTTCAAGATGTGTGGTTTTTTAAGGGGTGGGTTATTTTATCGGTTGATTCAGTTCTAATTTTTTTTCAACCGAAGTGGACTATATTTAGTTTAGTTTGGATCAGTTTTGGTTCGGTTTGTATTTTGATTCGATTTAATTGAATTTTTTTAGTTTAATTATTTTAAAGAAAATCTTTCGAAAAATACCATTTTTATCTACTACTAGATTAATATCCGACAAAAATTTATAATTTGTTTAGTTAATATCTTGTTTAATTTTGATGATGTAATTTCTACTATGAGTCTATGATAAAATATCTGTAATTGCTTAGAACTTTTTGAAAACTCAAATAAAATATAATTTAAATAATCAAAGTTTTACCAAACAAAAAAAACTATATAAAAGAGAAATATACTAAATTTTTTTGTATATATATTTTAATTTTACTGATATGGTCAAAGTTTCTATTTAAGAAAATAGTGATCTAAATATATATATTTGTAACTTGATATACAACTATTTTAGATAGAATAGACAAACTTGAAATATTTTAGAAGTGCTGTAAAATTGTTCTCTTTTTGTATATTTAAAAATTCACTTTTTATTTATTAATATAAAATCTATTCTTATATTTTAAAGTTGTTATTTATTTGTTATATGTAGTTTATATCTAAATTTAACAGTTTAAAAGGTAAAGATTGATAAAAAGAAACACGTATTATTATTTTTTCTGTAGCACAGAATTGTTTTTTGAAAGATAATGGTTTCTTCTCTCTTGATTATAATTGTGTTGTGAATTTGTGTAGAGAGTTTTCATACTGTTTTTGGATGCGAAGATTTTAACATGGCAAGCCAAATGCAGTACTAAAAAGCTACCGAAAATTTTAAAAGCTTCTTTTTGTGATTTGTATAGAGTATACATTCTTGTCCAACACATTTAGCTGACTAATCTAAATAAATATCTTGTGTCGAGCTTTTAGACTGCAAACATTTCCTCTGTACTTCAAGTGAAATGTACAAGACCATACTTGTGATGGTCTGAAGATGAGAACTGAACATCCCGCTGGATGAGACTAACCATCGAAACAAAAGATCTAACGTTGGAAAGCGTGGCTTGTGCTTTGTGATATCGAATAGAGTTATGCCAAAAGCCTCCTTAATGTTAATATCAATCAATTTCACAGACATGACTCATGAGCATATAAACAAACTCCAAAGTAACATTCTCGGGATTGCCAAGTTAAAAGCCATGTGTCCCTTCATTGTTTCTATAGTTCAAATATCTCCGGAGGGTTTAGAGGCGGCGGATGTTATAGGAAAGTTCATGATCTCAGTGTTTTCAAGCCTCTCAAACATTAGAGTCTAGAAACATGAGACTCATCATGAATGAGGGTGTCACATCCATTAGTTTCTGACGGAGAGCAGAGATGCAGAGGCCAAGCTAAAAGTTTCATGAGATTAAAGCCTCGCCTGTGAACCTTTGCGTGCAGTGATTAACACAAAAGAGAAGGAATTCAATTAAAGAACAGAACTTTGAGATCATGTTTAGAGGCAAAAATGCAAGATTCAGTTCCAATATTTATTCCCCTTCTATGAAATGACAATCGCCTACACTCAGCACAAAATAGAATAAGTATGTTAAAAATAACACTTTAAGATCAGGTTTATAGGTTAAATGCACAACTCAGCTGAAACATATACCCTTCCTATGAATTGGTCAACAAATCGAATCTTTACAAGTTAAGAGCTTGTGCTTAAAACAAAGAGAATAATCTTTCACTAAACCACAGTGCAGCAACAATATTTCATTCTTTATGCAAGGATGAAAACTCCTTAAACCAGGCAAAAACATGAACTAAGTCGGTTAATTGTTCTAATCTACAATACATTTGCTGTCATTTCAAGTGATTTATGGTAGGCTTCATTTTCCGGTTGCTGCAAAGATGAAACAAGTATTCAAAACCAAATACCAAAAAGAAACGGTATTATTAACCCTTGATCTCAAATGGAAAAGCAAATGACCTCATCCCAGCAAGTTGAAAGAAGTGAGAAACTAAGTCAAAGTTTTATTTAGCTTCAGACTCTTCAGGAGTCAAAAACACAAGCGCGGTGTATGCATTACTGAGGCACCAAATGGCAGCATGTTTCTTTGGCTCAATCAACAACGCCTCTTCAAGCTAAGTGATGGCCACTACGCACACAAAACACACATGTTATAACAATCCATATATCACATCAGATTTTTTTTTTAAATCTTAAAAACTAACTATAAACAAATCACCAAATCTAGAAACACGTATTGTTATAACCTTGAAAAGCAGATCCATGTGACGTGAAAGATCAAAACTAATTAACTCGTCCAAGTGGAATAAATGGTTTTTAAATAATTCCTTAGTTCATAGCTTCGATGTAATCCCATACACTGTTACACATCGCAAAAAACCATATTTGACTTTCTGGTCATAGTTAATAACCTTATGTCCGTTAAAAAAGAAGAAAAGTAAGCCCATTTATAATCAGCTTAAACCTAAACCTAACGAAGAGAAGACAAAGTAGAAGATGGGTTCGGGCTAGAGCTACGAATAGGGGCGGGATCGATCATTGGTCTAGTCGACTCGTCTAGCCTGTGATTGTAACGCCCCGACCCGTCCACGGCTAATGGGTCACCCACGCCCGCTCTCTCGGCCCGTGGGCCCCATCCCATCCGACGGTCGGTCGTTAATTTTCCAAGGCTCGAAATCATTGTTTACTGACCCTGCAATCACCACCCGACCTTTTCCCGTGCTTTGGCCTCACTTACACGGTATCGCGAATCACTTCCCGATAGGTCACCCATCCTTCCACTACTCCAGCTCAAGCACGCTTAACTCTGGAGTTCTTTCAGGATGTGTGACGGAAAAGGTAAGTCAACTTTGGTGACATAGGTAGCCAAATCAATTCTCTTAAGCCTTTTCACATATCACAACTCGGGATGTTACAATTCACCCCCTCTCAAAGAACGCAACATCCTCGTTGCGCCCCACGACAGGTCTCAAGACGCCTCTCAGGTCAAAACTGAGACGGTTAACCAGCTCTGATACCACTTGTAACGCCCCGACCCGTCCACGGCTAATGGGCCACCCACGCCCGCTCTCTCGGCCCGTGGGCCCCATCCCATCCGACGGTCGGTCGTTAATTTTCCAAGGTTCGAAATCATTGTCTACTGTCCCTACAATCACCACCCGACCTTTCCCCGTGTTTTGGCCTCACTCGCACGGTATCGCGAATCACTTCCCGATAGGTCACCCATCCTTCCTCTGAGACTCTACTGTCCTCCCAGACTTAGGCTGAGCAGATTTGAGAAGTTTCTGCTCCTCTAACCAACCTGCTTCCTGTTCAGCTGCTTTCTCCACCAAGTCTCCCAATCTGTAGTAAGTGACCACATTACACCTGTTGCGAATCTCCAAACGCATCCCATCCAAAAACTTCCTGATCAACTCATCTTCAGGAATACCACCTCCAACAAACCTGCGAAGCTGGTTGAACTTAACCTCATACTGCTTGATCGACAAGTCACCCTGGCTCACATGCTCGAAGTCCCTCTTCTTTCTATCCATAGCTTGTTTCGGAAAGTACTTCTTATCAAACTCCTCGATAAAATCTCCAAAAGTGAGAATGTCAGGCTCATGGTTCAATCGCACTCCCTCCCACCATACCAATGCATCTCCACGCAAGTACTGCGTAGTCAGTCTAAGCTTAAACTCAGGGGGACAGTCAATATTCTCCAGCTTCCGTTTCAGACTCAGCTTCCAATCATAAGCGGCTGTAGGATCCACTGTTCCTACAAAATGCTCCATACCCATGTTCTTCATCATACTGGTGAGTCGGTAATACCTCTCATCATGAGCTGGATAAACCTGTGGTAATGGCGGTGGAGGTGGTAGAATCTGCTGGCCTGGAACCTGCTGCAATGGTACCTGAGGGATCTGCGCTGCTGGAATCTGCTGCGCTGGGACCTGAGGAATCTGCGCTGCTGGAACCTGCTGCAATGGTACCTGAGGAATCTGCGCTGCTGGAATCTGCTGTGGTGGAACCTGAGCGGCAGCCAACTGGCGAGCAACTTCCTGTGCAGCTACTCGAGCAGCTTCCTGTGCAGCAACCCGAGCTGCTTCCTGGGTAACCTGCTGAATGGCAGCCTGAGCAGCTTGCGTAGCTGCTGCCTGAACCATCTGCATGAGTGCAGCCTGATCAATCGGTGGGGCTACTGGCGGCACACCTTCAGCCTGGACACCCGCTGCAGTACCTTGCTCATCCACAACTTCACGAGCATCAACTCTGGCTCTAACAGTACGAGTACGCTTAGTTCCTCTCTTTGGCGGCATCTGAAATGGAAAAAGGCAAAGACAGTCAACTTCAGCTAATCCAGTTCACTAACGATCAACAGACATTATCGAATAGGAAGGTGTTTCTAAGTTTTGAAAACCGTTGAAAACTTTTTATATACTTGAAAACCAGGTCCCTTAACCGGCGTCCCGGGTCAGGGCCGAGACACAACCCCGCTCTGATACCAAATTGTAACACCCGGTTCATCCTCACTCGATACCGGCATATTACCAAACCACGATTGTGTCTCAAAAATCCGATAAAGTCTTAAAGTCGATTTCCATATAAATAAAGAAATAAATCCATAAATCCAATAACTCAAATACTGAAATAAACGCCGAAAATAATAGAATATAAGTCTGAGAGTAAAACAAATGAAAACGCCTAGAAACACCATCCGTCCAATCGATATCCTACTCGTCAGCCTCACCTGAAAAAGGAGGAAAAGAGGGTGAGTAACAGGGGAGTCACTCAGTGAGGTATGGGATGCTAAGCCCGAATTTCATTGACTTAGACATAGCATTCCGAATAAATATAATTTAATACTAATATATAACAACCACGGCACCTAAGGCACCCAAGAGATCAACCAATGGTCCTAGCGACCGGCCCACTACCAGGCCCAAACCCACCGAATATATGCTCGGCAACACACGCCCGGAGACGATTTATCGACCAACAGCTACGATCAACCGGTCGACTAAAGCTGACCGTAACCAACACAAAACCCGGCCTACAGATAAAACTCTCTGTACCCAGCAAAATCCCATACACAATCATAGTAATTAAAGATTATATTAATAATATTATAATATATCAGTTTAAATGAAACAATCAAAGTTGAACCATCTAGACCCTTATATCCGGTTTAAGCAAAGAACCTAAACTATCAAGCAGACCCCAATCAGACATCAAACTGACTCAATTCACAAAGACGGATACATATTAGAACTAAACTATGTTTATTCGAAGTCCTAGGCCGTGCACGAGAAATTACGAGAATAGTCCTCACCTTAGCAATGTGGAAAAGTAGTAGCTATGAACTCCAACTGCTCAAACAGACTCCAAATCTGAAATCAGGGCAAGCGGGTTGACTTTTTGACCAATTTACCGGTTATCCGTTTTGGACCGTTCGAAGGGCGTTCTGACTCGATTTTTCGCCCTGATTTCAGATTTGGAGTCTGTTTGAGCAGTTGGAGTTCATAGCTACTGGGCCACCCACGCCCGCTCTCTCGGCCCGTGGGCCCCATCCCATCCGACAGTCGGTCGTTAATTTTCCAAAGGCTCGAAATCATCGTTTACTGACCCTGCAATCACCACCCGACCTTTTTCCGTGCTTTGGTCTCACTCGCACGCTATCGCGAATCACTTCCCGATAGGTCACCCATCCTTCCACTACTCCAGCTCAAGCACGCTTAACTCTGGAGTTCTAAACGGATGTGTGACGGAAAAGGTAAGTCAACTTTGGTGACATAGGTAGCCAAATCAATTATCTTAAGCCTTTTCACATATCACAACTCGGGATGTTACAATTCATCCCCTCTTAAAGAACGCAACGCCCTCGTTGCGCCCCACGACAGGTCTCAAGACGCCTCTCAGGTCAGAACTGAGACGGCTAACCAGCTCTGATACCACTTGTAACGCCCCGACCCGCCCACGGCTAATGGGCCACCCACACCCGCTCTCTCGGCCCATGGGCCCCATCCCATCCGACGGTCGGTCGTTAATTTTCCAAGGCTCGAAATCATTGTCTACTGTCCCTGCAATCACCACCCGACCTTTTCCCGTGCTTTGGCCTCACTCGCACGGTATCGCGAATCACTTCCCGATAGGTCACCCATCCTTCCACTACTCCAGCTCAAGCACGCTTAACTCTGGAGTTCT
>NW_026618963.1:0-10245 GCF_000801105.2 Raphanus sativus
GAGCTGGTTCAGCTCATCTGTCGCCAATCCTTCAGCAAGTCTAGGCTTGGTTGCATCATGCCCTCCTCCTTTGAAAGGATTTGACCTCAAATCCGAACCATCTGCAATATAAGGAATCAAATCAGCAACATTGAAGGTAGAGCTCACAGTGTACTTATCTTGAAGATCAATCTGATAAGCATTATTATTTATCCTTTTGAGAACTCGGAAAGGTCCATCTGTTCTTGGCATGAGCTTGGACTTTCTTTCAGCAGGAAACCTTTCTTTCCTCAAATGTACCCACACCAAATCTCCTGGTTCCAAGACTAGTTCACGTCTGCCTTTGTTGGCGTGTTTCTCATACTCCTTGGTCCTCTCTTCTATGTTCTTCTTAACCTGTTCATGCAAAGAAACAACATACTCGGCCTTGGCAATGCCATCAAGGTTAGCTTGTTCACAAAGAGGTAAAGGAAATAGATCCAAAGGAGTTAGAGGATTAAAACCATACACAACCTGGAAAGGAGAAAACTTAGTAGCTCTATGAACAGAATGGTTGTATGCAAACTCAACATGAGGTAAACAATCCTCCCAAGACTTAAGGTTCTTTTTAACAACAGTTCGCAAGATAGTAGACAAGGATCTATTAACTACTTCAGTTTGCCCATCAGTTTGAGGATGGCAAGTAGTAGAAAACAAAAGCTTGGTGCCTAACTTAGACCACAAAGTTTTCCAGAAGTGGCTCAAGAATTTAGTATCCCTATCAGACACAATGGTTCTAGGCATGCCATGCAAACGTACTACTTCTCTAAAGAACAATTCAGCAACTTTCACAGCATTGTCAGTTTGATGACCAGGTATGAAATGAGCCATTTTGGAAAACCTATCCACTACAACAAAGATGGAGTCTCGACCCTTTCTAGTCCTAGGCAATCCAAGAACAAAGTCCATAGATATGTCAACCCAAGGTGCACTAGGAATAGGAAGAGGAGTATACAAACCTTGTGGTCGTGCTTTGGTTTTGGCTTGGATGCAAACAACACACTTGTTGCAGATCTTCTCTACATCTTTCTTCATGCTTGGCCAGTAGAAGTGTTCTTTCAAGGTGCTATAAGTCTTTGCAACTCCAAAATGTCCCATGAGTCCTCCTCCATGAGCTTCCCTGACATACATTTCTCTCAAAGAACTATTAGGAAGACACAAACGATTTTTAAAGAACAAGAAACCATCAGTTTGATAGTAATCTCCACTTGGATGTGTTTCACACTCTCTAAAAATATCTCCGAAGTCAGAATCATCAACATAGTAAGACTTAATCTGCTCAAAACCTAACAACTTAGCTTCCATGGATGAAAACAAAGTGTATCTTCTAGACAAAGCATCAGCAACAATGTTTTCCTTACCTTGTTTGAAGTGAATAACATAAGGAAAGGTTTCAAGGAACTCTACCCATCTTGCGTGCCTTTTGTTGAGCTTGTGCTGTCCTTTCAAGTGTTTGAGAGACTCATGATCAGTGTGGATCACAAATTCTTTTGGCCAAAGGTAGTGCTGCCAAGTTTCTAGAGCTCGGATGAGTGCATAGAGTTCCTTATCATAAGTAGGATAATTCAGCATGGCTCCTCCTAATTTCTCACTGAAGTAAGCAATTGGTTTCTTCTCCTGCATCAAAACAGCTCCAATACCTACACCAGAAGCATCACACTCGATTTCAAAAGTCTTAGAAAAATCAGGAAGAGCTAACAAAGGTGCATTGGTCAACTTCCCTTTCAAAGTTTGGAATGCCTCTTCTTGTTCTTTCCTCCACTGGAATCCCACATTTTTCTTGATAATCTCAGTGAGAGGGGCAGCAATGGTGCTGAAATCCCTAACAAAACGCCTGTAGAATCCAGCCAACCCATGAAAACTCCTCACCTCACTTACACTGGTTGGAATAGGCCATTCTTTTATTGCTTTCACCTTCTCCTCGTCAACTCTGATTCCTTGTGCTGAAACAACAAAACCTAAAAACACAAGGTGATCTGTTCCAAAAGTACACTTTTTAAAGTTAGCAAACAGAGACTCCTTCCTAAGCACTTCTAGAACAGATTTCACATGATCAACATGTTCAGTCAAGCTTTTGCTATAGATCAGAATATCATCGAAGTAAACTACTACAAAGCGACCTATGAAAGCTCTCAAAACATGATTCATTAGTCTCATAAAAGTGCTAGGTGCATTGGTTAAGCCAAAAGGCATAACAAGCCATTCATACAAGCCATGTTTTGTTTTAAAGGCAGTCTTCCATTCATCACCTTCTTTCATCCTAATCTGATGATATCCACTTTTCAAATCTACTTTAGAAAAGATGCAAGAACCATGAAGTTCATCAAGCATGTCGTCAAGTCTAGGGATAGGATGTCTATACTTTACCGTGATGTTGTTGATGGCTCTGCAGTCCACACACATGCGCCAGCTTCCATCTTTCTTTGGCACCAACAACACAGGTACTGCACATGGGCTCATACTCTCTCGGATGTGACCCTTCTCCATCAGCTCATCAACTTGTCTTTGCAGCTCTTTAGTTTCATCAGGGTTAGTTCGGTAAGCAGGCCTGTTGGGCAAGGAGGCTCCTGGAACTAAGTCTATCTGGTGTTCAATCCCTCGGAGTGGAGGCAAACCACTTGGACTCTCTTCTGGAAACACATCTCCATAGTCCTGTAATATGAACTCAAAATCACTCGGTAACTCCGGTGCAATGTCAGAAAAAGTTAGTAAAGCTCCCTTAAAAACAAACAAGATCATAGATTGGTTCAAGTGTGCTGCTTTCCGGAGATCACTAGATTTAGCACTTAGAAGAATACCTTTTGTTTGTTTCTCTGATGCTGGTACCTTGTCCTTGTCTTCTTTCCTCCTAAGTTTGAGTTGGACTTGATCATGGTGTACTTCTTGTGGTGAGAGAGGAGCAAGAACAATCTTCTTGTCTCTGTGAGTGAATGAGTGGCGATTAGTAAAGCCATCATGAATCACCTTTTTGTCATATTGCCATGGCCTTCCTAGCAGGATGTGACTTGTCTCCATAGGTAGGACATCACAAACAATCTCATCTTGGTACCTCCCAATAGTAATAGGGACCATTACTTGCTCAGTCACCTTCAGTTCCCCTTGATCATTCAACCACTGAAGTAGATACGGCCTAGGATGCTTTCCAGTCTTCAACCCAAGCTTTTCCACAAGCGCCTCACTTGCAACGTTGGTACAACTCCCACCATCAATAACCAAACTACAGACCTTGTCATAGACTGTGCAGCGAGTGTGGAAGAGATTTTCTCTTTGATCAGTCTCCTCTGGTTTGAACTGGACTTGAAGAGATCTTCTTGCAACCAGAAGCTGTCCGTTAACTGGATAATCAATCTGTTCTTCCTCTGATGCAACAGCTGGTTCTTCTTCTGAAACGATTTCACCATTGTCTAAGAGGATCATGACTTTCTTGTTAGTACACTCATTGGCATAATGCCCAATGCCATGGCACTTGAAACACTTCACATCTCTGGATCTCGTGGTGGTTGATTTTCCCTTATCATCCTGCTGACTTCCCTTGAGATCTTCCTTCTTCATCCATGGTTTCTCTTCTTTGGTAGTGTTCGGCTTGTAGTTGTTGCCATAGGAGCCCTTGGTTGGGTTCTTCCTCTTTAGCTGTTGTTCTATAAGGATGGACTTGTGTAACAACTCAAAGATATCCTCATACTCATACAACTCTATGCGATCCTGAATGTCTCTGCTCAACCCAGCCTGGAAACGTGCCATAGTAGCCTCAGCTGATTCAGCTACTCCACCCTTAAGCATAAGAGTTTCCATCTCTTGATAGTATTCTTCTACTCCCCTCGTGCCTTGGGTAAGTCTCCTGAGTTTTTGATGCACCTCTTTCCCATAATAACTTGGCACAAAACGTTTCTTCATAAGAGTCTTGAGTTCATACCAGGATGCAACTTGTGCTTCTCCAGTCCTCCTTCTTGTAGTAACAATCTGATCCCACCAATGCAAGGCATAACCATTGAACTCAGTTACAGCAAGCCTTACCTTCTTCTTCTCCGAATAATCTTGGCAGTCAAACACCAATTCAATCTTCTTCTCCCAATCAAGATAGTCATCAGGGTTGCTAGTGCCTCCAAAGACAGGTATCCGGAGCTTAAGGTTTCCAAGACGGTCATCAGGTCTGTCTCTTGGTGCTCGACGGGTGGTATGTCTATTTTGAGACATTGCACGGTCTGACCTGGTTTGAGAAGCTGCTCGTCCTGTCCTGATGGATCTTTCTGATCGATCTTCATCCGTGCTACGACCAGAGGAGGAGTCTAGATCATTAGCTACTGCAGGTCGCTTTCCTCTCCTCTTCTCTCTAGCTGCTCTCCTAACCTGTGAAGTATTACCCAAAACATCATTAGTAGAACGGGTAATCCCAGCAAATTCAAGTTTTTTATCCATCTCGTTCATAAGAGTAGCTATCAAAGCTTCCATTTGAGTTTTATCTAGTCTAGCTGCTGGTCTCCCCTCTCGTTCCTGGTCACTTTCAGACATGGCTTCCTGTTAAGAAACTCAACAAGAAAAGTAAGTAGACAAGTATAGATAGCCGAAGCCTCACTGGTGTTTTCTCTCAAGTGTTGGTAGTGAACAAACTCTGTGAATCCAATAGCTCAGCAGTGATCAAGGTTCAAACTTTCAGAACAAATCCCCTACCCCAAAAGAAGAAAGATAGACAGTATTAAGAGATTTAGATCGCAAGGAGCTTTACCACCAGAGACTGGATTTCTCTTCAGTCTGGCTGGATTTCTCTTCAGCCTTAGATACTTTGATCTTATTATATTTTTATCTGGTCGGCCCCCTCGCACTTTTAGATAGACAGAGAAGAGTATAGAGAGTATTGATGAATCAAATAAGGTTCCCAAAAGAGAAGAAAGAAATCGAGAACAAACCCCAATCAGTAGCCCTCAAATCTGCTCTGATACCACTTAATGAAACCCTACTTGGTTTTGATTCCCTTTTTATGATCCTTGAGGGTGATTTGGTTTATGGGTTCGTTGGGATGGATAGAACAATGGTTTCTATGGATAATGAGGATAGATGGGAGATGGTTTATGGATGAAGGTAGAGATGGTTGATGATACTTCAGTGTGAGATCGATGGGAGATCAAACACTTGTTCGATGTGCTTGTGATCGAGCAGGGCACCGCTCGGACGTGATCAACAAGCAAAGAGCAGAGGATTTTACTCCTAAGCAAACAATGTTCAAAGATGAACAAAGGATTCACAGTTTTAGAGATTTTTGATAAAAAGAGTGAATGAATCTTATTAGAAATCGACATAGGGTTTATGTAGAACAAAGAACACGTTTTTGACTTATTGAAAACATAAACTCATACTTAAAACTTGTAGAAAACTTAGGCAAGACTAAAGACTGAATAGTTGAATATCTTGACTTCGATTTGGTCTTGATCTTTGATTGAATTCGAGTTTGGTTTGAAGCAAACCAAACCAACAATTGCTTCCTTCAATTTCCTGGTTTGTGATCGAGTGATTGGCCCACTAGGAAAGGAGAATGGGTCTCGGTCCATCTTGCAATCAGTGTTCAGCTCCCCATCAGTGTTCAGCTCATCCTGCTTCTCCTCAGTCTCACTCAGCTGGTTTAGCTCACTTGTCTCCTCATCAGTATCAGTGAGCTGGTTCAGCTCATCTGTCGCCAATCCTTCAGCAAGTCTAGGCTTGGTTGCATCATCTGGTCTTGTTATGGTGAGGTAGATAAGTTTTCCAACCATTCTTCTATAGTGCTTGACATCAGTGTATGGTTGATTATCAATCTCCCCCTCACGCATCACTTTATATCCATCTTCAAGTGGGGTTTTTGCAGCTCTTCCTCCTAGATCACCAGCCTCTTTTAGCAAATCCAAAGCATACTTCCTTTGAGATAAGAACAATCCCTCCTTGGATCGACATATCTCAATGCCTAGGAAATACTTGAGCTCTCCCAAATCCTTAATATCAAATGATGACTTGAGATATGTCTTGGTTGCAAGTATCCCTTCTTTATCACTGCCAGTGATGATGATATCATCCACATAGACCAAGATCACAATGATTCCCTTCTTACTGGTGAGAGTGAACAAGGTTTGATCAGCTTCTGACTTCCTAAATCCTCTCCCATTGAGTGTGGTGCTTAGCTTGTGATACCAGGCCCTAGGTGATTGCTTCAGACCGTAGATGGCTTTCTTCAATCTAAGTACATTTCCAGGCTTCACTAGATGCTCTAAACCAGGAGGTGGCTTCATGTACACTTCATCTTCCAACTCTCCTTGTAAGAATGCATTCTTCACATCCATTTGCCAGAGATCCCATTCTAGATTCACTGCCAATGATAAGACTATCCTGATTGTATGGAGTTTTGCAACTGGCGCAAAGGTATCAAGATAGTCTTCTCCATAAGTCTGAGTGAAGCCTCTTGCTACTAATCTTGTCTTGCGCCTCTCTACTGTACCATCAGCATTGTATTTGATAGTGAAGATCCAGCGACTTGTTACTGCCCTCTTGCCTTTGGGTAGCTCTGACTCATACCAGGTGTCATTGATGATCATAGCATTACTTTCACACCCCACTGATTCTCTCCACTCAGCATGCTCCATTGCTTCTTCATAGGTCTTAGGGATGTATTCCTGATCCAACTCCGCAATAAACACTACATGTTCTTGCGGATACTGAGCTAAAGAACACACTGCTTGTATTGGATGTGCTACAGCTTGAGAGTTGAAGTAGACTCTGTTGTTCTTCCAGTTTGATGCTGGTTGTCTGATCCTAGAACTCCTTCTTGGCTGTGCTTGATGTGGATTATCCTCAGGTATCACTGGTTCACTATGCTGCTGGCTTGTACTCACAACTGTCTCCTCTTGAGTGTTGTGATGTTGCTCCCCTTGAGCTTGCGGCTCAGCTTGATCATGACTCACTGAACTATCCTCTTGATGTGGTTCAGTTTGATTCTCCCCTTCAGGATCAAGGTGAGTGATTTCCAAGCTATCATCATCACCTCCGGACCCTTCTGGTGCTGGTGTTGTTTCTTGGACACCGGTTGACCTCTCACTAGGTATCCTGATGCCAAGGCTTTCCATAACCTTCTTGAGATTGCTGGCTCTATCTGAAGCAGATTGAGATAGATTTTCCAAATCCTCCCAATTCCTCCCATCATAGTAACCCTTGGATTCAATGAACTTCACATCCCTTGAGATTAAGACCCTCCTGGTCTCTGGTACAAAGCACTTATACCCCTTCTGATGAGGAGAATATCCAATGAACACAGCTCTAGTACTCTTTGGTGCCAGTTTATCTCTTTGTTCACCTGGAACAAAGACAAAGCAAAGGCAACCAAACACACGCATATGTTCAATAGAAGGTTTAGTGTGATTCAGTACCTCATAAGGAGATTGATCCTTCAGAACTTTGGTGGGAGTTCTATTGATCAAATAACAAGCTGTTGAGACAGCATCACTCCAGAAACGTTTAGGCATACTGGTGTGGAACATCATACTCCTAGCTACCTCCATGAGATGCCGGTTCTTCCTCTCAGCTACACCATTTTGTTGTGGAGTGTATGGACAGCTAGTTTGATGGATCATCCCATGTTTGGCTAAGTGTTGTTTGAACGCATTGCTTGTATATTCCCCTCCATTATCTGATCTCAATATCTTTATCTTAGCATTGAAATGATTAGTGACATAGTTTTGAAAGTTTATGAAAGCTTCTAAGACTCGATCTTTGGATGGCAATAAGGTGATCCATGTGTACTTAGACTTCTCATCTATAAATGTGACAAAATATTTGTGATGCTCTCTAGAAACACATGGTGCGGTCCAAACATCAGAGTGAATCAAATCAAAACAACTTTCATAAATTTTACTTGAACTAGGGAACACTGTTTTGCAATGTTTCCCTAAGATACAAGCTTCACAATCAGTTTTAAAAGAAATACTAGGCAACATGATGTTCATAGCACGAGAATGAGGATGACCTAATCTAGCATGCCACAATACATCTTTAGGGAAATCAGAAACAGAGTTTAAAGCAGTAGATAAATCGGATGATGACTTGGTGTCTTCAAGCAAGTACAAGTCTCCCTTAGTCACACCATTGCCAAGCAACCTACTAGTCTCAATATCCTGAAAGTACACTTGGTTAGGAGTGAATGTAACACTGCAATTTAAATCATTAGTCACTCTTTTCACAGATAACAAATTAGAGGCAAAGCTAGGCATATAAAGAGCTTTTGAATCCTTGTTAAACAATTTAAGATCTCCTATGCCTTTAATTGGTATCTTATCCCCATTAGCTATCATCACACTTCCTAGAGCAGGGACAATGTTTTTAATTAAGCTCACATCACTAATCATGTGATGACTTGCTCCAGAATCAATAACTAGTGGTTTCATCAATTTAGTACTAGTTAAAGCATTCATAGAGACATCACTCATAAGCGCATGGAGAGATGTACCAAGAGTGTTACCAGAGTTATCTTTGAGGATTTTGATGAGAGCCTCAATGTCAGAGCGCCTGATAGTCTCATCTTGAGTGTTCCTCACGGTTGAGCTGGAAGCTAGAGCCTTCTCTCCTCCATTGCCTATTCCGGGTTCACCTATGTCGCCTGAGTAGTTAGCTCTTGCTTCATTGGTGCTAGTCCGGAACTTCTGTGGCTTCAAATGAGGATGAAGCAGCCAGCACTTGTCTTTCCCATGTCCCTTCTTCTTGCAGTGATCACACACCCACACCTTCTTGTCTTCAGGTTTGAAGTAGCCTTTGTTAGCAACACCTTCTGCTTGGTTTGCTATCACCAGGTCTTTCTTCCCTCCAAAGAGACCAACTGAGCCTTGCTCCTTTTGAATCTGAGCACACACTTCATCCAGAGATGGGAGACTCACTCCCCTCAGTATGTGCTTGATCAACTCATTGTACCCGGGATTAAGAGAGAATAGCAAGGCAAAGACCTTATCTTGCTCTCTTCTCTCATTTAGTACATCCGGGTCAAGGGTTGCTGGTCTCAACATCTCCAGCTCTGCCCATAGAGATCTGAACTTCCCAAAGTGTTTATCAAACTCAGTATCCTCTTGACACAAGTTGTTGATAGCCCTCTTGACTTCAAACACTCGGTTAATGTTGGATACATTCCCAAACACCTTTTGGAGTGTATCCCATAGTTCTTTTGAAGTCTCACAGTAGGCGTAAGACTCCAAGATTGATGCCTCAAGGCTGTGTTGGATGATAGACAAGACCAGGAGATCCTCTTGAACTCGCTTCTTGTCATCAGCTTCAGCTTGCACCACTTCTTTGCCATCCTCTCCTAGGACAGTCTTCTTCTTGTTGCTCCTGCCTTCTTCAACCACCTCCCAGAGTCCTCTGCCTCCAAGAGCGGTTTTAGTTAGTCTCGCCCAGTGTAGGTAGTTAGCTCCCTTGAGAGTAACTGGAATGGTCACCATCCGTGAGTGTTCACCAGTAGAATCCATCAAGAACAAGAAGTTTTGAGTAAAAGAAGAGCTTTGCTATTTTTGGCAAATTCTGGAACAGAAAAAGAAGAACACCTCAAGAACAAGATGAACTTTACCCAAAATAGAAAAGAAAAATCAAAGAGTTTGCGGAAGAAACAGGTTTCAGGAGCTTAAAGCTCTGATACCATGTGAGAATTGATAGTGTAAGAGAATCAAGGAGAGAATAGTTGAGACATTGATGAGTAAAGAGAGATGGCGAGAGAGAGTATTGAGACAAAGAGAATATGAAACTCTTTCCTTGATAATATTAGAACATGTTACAAGTCTTTTAAATAGACAAAGAGATTACAATATTATAAATCAAGTTGACAGAGTTAACAATAAAGAAATAGCTCTGATCTTGCGCAGGGGCTCGTCCAGCCTTGTTGGACAGTGACAGGTGCTAACGGTCTCCTCCTTCTTATTCTCACCCGTGACTCTTTCCTCCAACGTCTCTCTGCTCCTTTGTCGATACCATTTCTTATTTGAATGTCAACTTGATCCCTTCCTTCTCAAGATAACCAGTACCTTGTCTTCTAAGCTACGTTAGGTCTCTCTTAGACCAAACTGTTCGGACAAGTCTACTTGTGCTTTCTTGATCACTCCGGGTGCTTCTCTTCATCCTTAGCTATCATACTTATCTCTTTTATTGCTTCATCTCAACACGTGGTTCATCCTGGTTTGATAAGAATCATGAAGATAATGGCATATGTCCGAACAGGCTAATCTGGAATCATCT
>NW_026618964.1:0-10243 GCF_000801105.2 Raphanus sativus
TCCATCCCTTAACTCTAAACTATAAATCTTAAATTATTTAACTCTATGGATATAAATGCATATTTACTTTTTAATAAAACATATTTTGATCATTTTCTTCGTTGAAAAGCTATTTTGTAAAAATAAAGTAAAAAGACTAGGAATTTCTCATTTTCTTTAATGTGCATCCTAATAGTAGGAACAATATCATGTGTATTTGATGATTTAAATCCGGAAGATTCACTATCTTAACAATTTACAAAATATCATACCCGATTTTTAGTTAGAAGATTAAAAATTCATATGTTGTGTGTTCTTTTTTTTTAAATAACAATTACTAAGATATGACTTGCGGCCAAAGCTTCATCCAAATGTTGAGGGTCCATGACGATGAGGAGACAAGCACGAGCATTAGGGTTGACAAGCATTAATATAAAACATGTAGTTTTTTTGGGAGGAGGAGAGGGTGGGGAGGGGATCAACCTGTGTATATTAATTAGGTTAATTAGTAGGTCATTTCGGTTGGTATTATACCTAAATTAATATACAACTGAGATTGAGTATGTACGTAAGATGATGAGAATTACGACTTGTATACTGTATGTGCTTAGAAACATATTATTCACATCAGTGCATATTCAACAACTACCATAATAGTACTTAGTCTAATACAAATGGAAACCATAACGTAGATATATATATATATCGTTTCACATGTTTTTCATACATTGGAACTTTTTTTATTAGAACTTTATAGAGTGATAGTCGCTAGTTGATATATATTATACAATACTTAATAATATCACGAAAGCATCCAGTGATATCGAAAATGTGATGGTCACCATGTTCGACGAAGAAATAACGGCTCAGCATCTAACGTTGAAGTTGTATCAACGTTGTATTGAAACTCCTCAGGAGCACTAACATCCACTTTGTTGCATGATTCCACACCAACATCTGCTTCCTCTGCCTTATTTTTGACAATATAAACATTTGACTGTAGATCTTTAGTTGGTGATCGAATTCTCTCTAACTCCATCGAGACTTCTCTCATGCTCGGTCGATCCTTTCCAGTAAGATTCAGACACCTCCTTGCAAGTTGTGCTGCCGCCATGACTTGCTCTAGCTTGCAATCATCCCTGATTTGAGGGTCAATAATGTCGACAACACGATTCTCTTCCATTGCAAGAATGAAATAAGCTGCCAATGTTCTGCTTTTTAGAAACCGGACAAAGGATATGGGCTTTTCTCCGGTGATGAGTTCCACTAGCACCACCCCAAAGCTATACACATCACTTTTGTTGGTGAATTGGCTAGTCAGGAAGTACTCCGGATCCACATATCCAGCTGTACCTGAAACTACAGTTGTTAGATGGGTATGACCATCAGTCACCCATCTTGAAGTGCCGAAGTCAGACACTTTAACTTGGTACTTTTCATCCAACATTATGTTTGTAGATTTGACATCTCTATGAAAAATTGGAGATGAGGCTGATGAGTGGAGGTATGAAAGTGCTCGAGCAATATCTATGACAATACGCAAACGCATCTCCCAAGTAGTCATTGCGGACTCATCAATCTCACCATGCAGATGCTCAAAAACATCTAATCTATTAAAACTGAAGTACAAATCTAAACTAACCCTTAAACTTCATAATTAATTACATCTAATGCCACTGAGATATTTAACTATTAATCTAACACAATCATTTATTATTATCATTTAATAACAAACAAATTAATCAGTAATCAAAGAAATAATTATGTGTACACTGCTTCTAGACCTACGTTTTTAGGTGAAAACAGCTGCTAAATACGTTTGACCACATTAAAAATTTGTTTAATCAGTTAACAAATCTATGGTTTGAGATCTTACACAAACTCAATTGCACATCAAGAATTTTGTGTGTCATATTAGATACTAGAACTGGGAACTTGTAATTTATGTTTACATCCTACAAAAATATATACCATATAATAATAATAAACGGATCTATAGATAGACCACCGGTTCAGGATTAGTAATACAAAACTTTATTACAGTTTACGTAAATTAGGAATTTTTGACATATATATTATGCATATTAAATTATTAGTTATGATTTTTGATAAATCTATCTTAATTAACGCCACAAAATATTCTTAATATCAGTGACATTCCAACTTACTTAACGTATCCCTATTTTATTGCTATCATATTTACTAAAACAAATTCATCATATTAACTAAAAAGTATAGAAAGCTGAATATAGAAAATGAACGACGAAAATATTCTTTTCCTTACATGCTATCACATAATAAATATTAAAAAATGAAAATGTATATTACTAAAACTGAAGTACAAATTATGTTTGTTTGGAAACATATATAATAATTTTTAAAAATGCTTATTTGGAAACTTTGATAGCAATTTTAAAAATAGGTTTATTTAGAAACATGAATATAAGTTTTAAGAAAATAAGTTTGTTTGGAAACATGAATAGCAATATAAAAATGATTTAATATTGTTTGGAAACATAGATAGCAGTATATTAAAAAAGAATTAATTTATCTTATTAAAAAAAATTGGAAATCTATTATATTATGAGAAATTATCTATTTGTGTCAATTTTAAAATATACGAAAATGAGCTAATTTAAATATCTAAAAATATCATTTGTCTAAAATAATCATAAAACAAAATTTAAACTTTATATAAATATTTCAAATCAAAATAATAATTTAAAGTTGATCGATATCATAAATTGATTTAAAATATACATATATTCAAAAAAAAATTTACTAAAATATTTTCCAATAACCATTATTAAAAAAAATTCAATATATGTGATTATTGAAATATAATATATGTGATTATTTATAGTACGTATAAAATACTATTAATTATATGTTTGATGTGTTTTTAAAGGAAAACTATAGATTTTGAATTAGATGTGGACGTTCGGGTACCCATTCGGATTCGGTTTAGGTATGTCTGGGTTTCGGGTTTCCAGGGTCAATGATTTCAGTTCCATTCAGATATTTCTAAATTTTAGTTCGAATTCGATCCAGATCTTTACGGGTTTGTTCAGGTTCGGATAACCCATTTAAATTCATTATATACTTTCAGTTTCTCAAAATATATAAACAAAATAATATATTACTTAAGTTTTGACTATTTATATATATTTTCAATTATTTAAACCAACTTATAAGTACCATATATATTCTGGATGTTTTTATATACATTAAGTCTAAAAGAATAATATATATAAGTATATAAATCTATTTCAAATACATTCAGATATCCGAAATACTTCGGTTCAGATCTTATTCGGTTTCAGTTCTCTAAATATCAAAATTTTGATATTTAATCAATTTCGATTCGGTTTTGGACTTCTTTTTTGGATCGGGATTGGTTCGACTTTTTAGATTCGGATTTTTTGCCTAACTCTTATATTAACATGAAAAACTTTATATTTTATAAAACTATACACCCGCACGGGCGTGCGGGTCAAAATCTAGTTACCATTAGAAACAAACTCATAGACTAGAAGAGGCACTTCAGTCTCAAGGCAACAACCAATGAGTTTCACGATGTTTCTGTGATTAATCTGCGATAGGATGACAACCTCGTTAATAAACTCTCCCACCTTGTCTTGATCCACAACGATAGATTTTTTCACAGCGACAATTCTACCATCTACAAGCATTCCTTTATACACGGTACCATGGCCACCTTTTCCAAGCACCCTAGTTGAACTGAAGTTTTCAGTTGCTTTCTTTAGCTCTTTCGAGGTGAATACTCTAGTCTTCTCGATGCTGCCTTCTGTTGAAGTCAACTGTTGTTTCAACAATAACCCTCCATTACGTCTTAACAACTTTCTTTTGCCAATGACCTTCCTTTGCTTTTTGATAAATTTGCATAAGAAAAAAGCTACAGCGAAAACCATCATCAGCACACCAAAACCCACACATAGTCCTGAAAACCCACAAGAAATGTGAAAAGCATATTTAATTTTTGTACAACTCAGAAAACATAATATGCAATAGATGATGTGTATCACATGACTAGAAATATGTGATTTTACCCATAGTAACTGGCATAGTCTTGTACTTCTTGAATACGCACTGGTAGCTTCCTTGAGTATTCACACAAGTGCCTCCTTGTTGCCTACAATTTTCATAATTACCCTTGTCGAGTTGGCACTCATCAATATCTAGATGAACAATATTATGAAAGAGGAATTAGATGATGAGAATCTATTATATATTACTTTAATTGTTATCATTGATTATGATTTGCTACCACCGATATAGGACTTTATAAGCTCACGTGATATTTACATGACATAAAGGGAGATAAGAAAAATTTACTAACCTTTACATCCACCCAAAATATATGGGTTGCCTGTGTAACCCTTGTGGCATGCACAACCTACGCTGCTGATCTGATTGTTTGTATTATTCATGCATATGCAAGGACTAACGCTAGAGCTGGAGTAGCCCATTTTGCATCCCATGGAGTTAATAAACGAGAGATTAGTCATCGGAATGGCCCACCGTAGTTGTAGTATAGCATATTGCCTATCATAAAACCATTTTGGATCAGTTACTTTGGCCTCACGGTACGCTAGTGGGTCTTGAGTTTCGTCAGTTAAGAAGGCTACTCGACACCCTCTCTTTCTTGTTACGTTACTAGAGATTTCCTCCATGTTGATACCGACCACCTGCCCGATCTCACTAGGTGGGTCTACTTGGCAGCATTTGTTACCACGGCAGCTTGTATGATCTCCTATCTTTCTTGGTTCACAAGTTGAGATGCATCCCACCACTGTGGGTTCAATATGTGTCAAGGTGGCCTTGTAGTTGCAGCCAATAGCTTGGAAGGTGTTGAAACGGCTAATGGTAAACGAGGTGCCAGTAAAATTCAAAGGCTCACCAAACTTTGTTTCATCGCTGCTGTTGGAACATCCCATGGACGTTATGTTGGTTTTGACGCGTAGTGACCCATATGACTCGGTTGTTTTGAAAAGAGTATTTGCATCCGGTAGAGAGATTTTCACAACTTCTTTGTTAATAATTGGTAGATAGGGGACAAGCTCTCCAGAAGTGGAATTGTTGCATTGAATTGCAAACCATTCGTTGAGGTAGCAACCCTTTCCGATCCCAAAAGGATATGGTATCAAGATGTTTCCACAGTGGCTTGGACAAGAAGATCTCGAAGCGGTGAGATTTTCTGAAGCAAGAATCAAGACAAGTAGTAGCGCGAGATGAGTCATGAGTAGTAGTGCACACCTCATGTTTCTTTTCTTCTGCATAGCTAAATACAAAGTAGACTCTCTCTATATATATATAATAGTGAGAGCTTGTCAGAATTGAATATTCTTACCTCCAATAATGTGTGCGTAAAAGAAAGTTTGAGAAGTCCAAGTCTCGTGCCAAACGACTGCTATTACAACCACTTCCTAGCAAGTGCAAGCAGTAATAATAATTTATTACTATCTTGTGGTGGGCAAGTGTCTTTACTTAAAATAGAGGCAGATCCCATTATTCATATCATAGTTGAATTGTTTAGATTTATCAAAAATGATTTAAAATTCGATGGACTGACTCTCATTCCACTCATAATTTGATCTTTACAATTTTCGTGAATATTTTTGTTCTATAGTTTGGTTTATATTTCCACTAGTTTCAAATCATATAAATTAAATTGGTTGGTTCTATATATAGAGCATAAGATCTAGTTGAATTAAAGTATTGAGTTAGTAGAAAAAAGAAGATGTGGATTAATTAACACCAAGATGTAGGTCCAGGTGAGGTAGTCATGATATACAATCAATCTACCTCATTGATCAAGTTCTTCTTCTTAGTCCCAAAGTTGAAGACCTTTTTTGAATTTTTACAATTCTGTAACCAATCAACATTCCCTTGCCACCCAAAGTTTACCGTAGTTAGTAAATTTCTACAGTTCTTTAACCAATTCATCATTCGAACATTTCTACAAGTTGAGAAATATGAATGAAAATCAGTAATAAAAAAAAGTTTACAGAAGTTTTTAGTAAACTATTTGGTTTAATGAGCCCGTAAAATAAATAAAGTAGGCAGGCCGGAATTATATGGAGTTTAAGAACCGAACCGGACACAAACCTCTGTGAAGACTGAACCTGTAAGTTCATTCAGTCGAAATATCGTGGAAGCTGGAGCGGAGATAAGAGGAAAGCGAGAGCCTAGAGAGAAGGAAAGTTCACGGCTCTCGTTCTATTTTTTCTCTTCTCAGAAGCTTTCAAAGTGTTCAGAGACTACAAGTCTACAAAGGATATAACCTCTAATTTTTTTTGAAACACAGAATAACCTCTGGTTCATTCAAAAAAAATAAAATAATAATAACCTCTGACTTTTGTTTCTCTTTTTGTAACTATTCATATTAAGTTCAATCGAGGTTTCATCGCAAGAAAAAAAAATGACAACCCTATCTTTGTGAATAAGATGATGAGAAGTACGACTTGTTTATGTTACCTGTCACTCTGGTTGTTGTACGTATGTGCTTTAAAAACATAATATATCATTCAACTTGGTGCAGATTTTAAAAACAAAAACATAATAGTACTTCTTATTTTAATACAACTGCACACAAATGCAAACCATATAACGTAGTAGGATACGTCGCTTATTCCATGTTTTAATACACTAGCTAGAAATTATAGAGTTATCATTGTATATTTGATATAGAAGACTTACTAACGAAATCATCTGGTGCACGTGGTGTCACCATGTTTGACGAGGAAATAATTAACGACTTGCATTAGGTCGTTCCTACTCTTCTTTTCTTTTTAGATCTGATTGTTAGGTATTGCTTGTGCTGTGAGTTCGTAACAACATCTCTTTTTTTTGTCACTGTAACAATATCTCTTCTTGAATGACAATTATGTTTCTAATATTTCATCAACTCAGGCGTCAAAGTTTTAAACGTTTAACATGGTTTGGTTATGAAACTAAAAACCTAGTGTTAATCAAACTTTTCTCGATGAACAGTTACTTTGAAAAGATAGGGGAATGTATGTCGAAAGAATGTCGTGGAAACTGGAACAGAGAAGGGAGGACAGTGTACTATCTTGGTTTGTGATATAAGGTTTAATAAAAATGATTTGATCAATGTCATAGTGTACTTATTTTTTTGTTCGCATATCCAAATATAAGTTCAAATTAAACGTGGTTGAAATGGAATAGTGAAAAGATTATTAGAAATGATTTGTAATATAGAGTGGGGCCAAACCATATCAAAATGTTATGTGGTGATTGTATGATTATTAAACAAATCTTTCAAAATTTTGAAAAACTAACACACCTCTCGTTGTACAAGATGAGACCCACAAGCCGAATGAACATACATAAAAAATTCATTAGCAGTAGTAGATGATCGGGATATGAAAGCGAGAGAAGGAAAGTTCATGGCTCTCGTTGGAATTGCTCTTTTCAGAAGCTTTCAAAGTGTTAAGAGATTACAAAGGTAAGAACCTGTAGTTTTGTTTCTCATTTTGTAACAATTTATATTAAGTTTATTCAAGGTTTCATCTCTCCAGTAATGAGTTCCACGAGCACCACTCCGAAGCTATAGACATCACTTTTGTCGGTGAACTGGCTAGACTGGAAGTATTCCGGATCCACATACCCAACTGTACCTGAAACTACAGTTGTATGGTGGGTATGATCAACCGTTACCGATCTTGAAGTGCCAAAATCAGCCACTTTAGCTCGATATTCTTCGTCCAACATTATGTTTGTGGATTTGACATCTCTATGAAAAATTGGTGATGCTGCTGCTGAGTGGAGATATGAAAGGGCTCCAGCAATATCTATGACAATGCGCAAACGCATTTCCCAAGTAGTCATCGCAGACTCATCAAACTCACCATGAAGATGCTCGAAAAGATTACCATTAGAAATAAACTCATAAACTAGAAGAGGCACTTCTGTCTCAAGGCAACAACCTATGAGTTTCTCGATGTTTCTGTGGTTGATCTGCTATAGAATTACGACTTCGTTAATGAACTCTTCAAGCTTGTCTTCATCCACAACTGTAGATTTTTTCACAGCTACGATTCTACCATCTACTAGCATTCCTTTATACACGGTACCCTGGCCACCTTGTCCAAGGACTCTAGTTGAACTGAAATTTTCAGTAGCTTTCTCTAGCTCTTTCGAGGTGAATACTTTTGTCTTCTCGATGCTGCCTTCAGTTGGTGTCAACGGTTGTTTCAATTAAAAACCTCCATTACATTTGAACAACTTTTTTTGAGGTTGATCTTCCTTTGCTTTTTAATAAATTTGTATGACCACAAAGTTATACCGGAAATGATCAGCACACCAAAACCTGTACATAGTGCTGGAAACCCACAAGAAATTTTGAAAAGCGTACTTAATTTGTGTACCACTCAGATAACAACAGAAAATATACAATAGATGATGTATCAATTTGGATATAAATTGGATGATGACTTTACCTATAGTAATTAGCACAGTCTTGTTTTTCTTGACTACGCACTTGTAGTCTCCTGGAGTATTCACACAAGTGCCTCCTTGTTGTCTGCAATAATTATCTTCCTCGAGTTGGCACTCATCCATATCTAGATGAATAACGTCATGGAAGTGTAATCAGATACCAAAGATCTCTGATATATATATAATATAGGTGTTACTTGGTTGTTTTCATTCATTATGATTTGCTTATGCTACCATCCATATAGGACTTGTTAGGCTGACATGATATTTACATTACATAGGGAAAAGAAGAAATAATTACTAACCTTTACATCCACCCATAAGATATGGGTTACCTGTATAACCATTATACATGTGCATCCTACATTGCTGCTCCGATCATCTGTATTCGAGCATCCGCAATGATTAATGCTATCGATGTAGTCCCCCATTTCATGATCTGCGCAGCCGAAGGAGCTGGTAAAAGAGAGATTTGTCTTCTGAATGGCCCACCTTAATTTAAGTATAACATATTGCCTATCATAAAACCATTGCGGATCAGTAAATTTGGCCATCGGTGCTGGTCGGTCTTGAGTTTCGTCTGTTAAGAAAGCCACTCGACACTTTCTCTCTCTTGTTATGTTACTCAAAAATTCCTCCATACTGATACCGACTATCTGTCCAATCCCACTAGGTGGGTCTGCTTGGCAGCATTTGTTACCACGGCAGCTTGTATCATGACTGATCTTTTTTGGTTCACAAGTCAAGATGCATCCCACCAATGTGGGCTCAAGATGTGTCAAGGTGGCCTTGTAGTTGCAGCCAATAGCTAGGAAGGTGTTGGAACGGCCAATGGTAAACGGGGAGCCAGTAAAATTCAAAGGCTCACCAAACTTTATTTCATCGTTGGTATTGGAACATCCCATGGAAGTTATGTTGGTTTTGATGCGAAGTGACCCATAATTATCGCCATCACTACTAGTTGGTTCCGGCAGAGAGATGTTCACAACTTCTTTGTTAATCTTTGGTAGATAGGGTACACGGTCTCTGAAAGTGGAATTGTTGTATTGAATTGTAAACTATTCGTTGAGGTAGCAACCCTTTCCGATCCAGAAAGGATAGGGTATCGAGATGTTTCTGCAGTGGCTTCGACAAGAAGATATCGAAGTGGTGAGATTAGCTGAAGCAAGAATCAAGACAAGTAGTAGTGAGAAATGGGACCAGAATAGTAGCGCAGACTTCATATTTTTTTTTCTGTCTTCAATGTTTGCTCTTACAGCTTCCTAGCAAGTGCAAGCTTGAACTTCTACCTCACTGATTTTGGATTCCTACAATGCTTCAACCAATCAACATTCCCTTGTTACCTAACGTTCATGGTAGTCCTTTTTTTTGGCTATATCGTCAATTGACTTTGGTTTAATTGTGAAAAGTCTTTTTGAAGATATAACATAATCCATAATTGAATATTCTACCTAACTCCATTAATGTGCGAGCTCTTACAGTACTGTTAAAAGTTTTTTTTCTGATAAGAGAAGTAATTGCTCAAATTTTGCTCTTACAACTACTCCCTACCAAGTATCAAGCGCTAACTCAAACTTTATTACCGTGGGCAGTCAAGCAAACAATAACATTCTTGAGATTTTTTTGTTCTGTGGTGTCGATTAACAATGAGATGTATGTAGGTCCGTCCACGTAGTCATGACATACAATCAGAATCAATCTACCTCATTGAGCAAAGCTTTTCTTCTCCAAAACTTGAATTTCTACAATTCTACCCAAAGTTCACAGTAGTTTTTATTTTCTC
>NW_026618965.1:0-10243 GCF_000801105.2 Raphanus sativus
TTTGGCAAATCCACCAAAAGTACGACAAAACGTGTGCTTGACAAAGTCACTGGATGACAAGACTTCGTTAGAAAGTCTCGAGAACATACCACTCCTTGTAAGAGGAGGGAAAAATAACCACCCACCGGTCACAACCACAAATCCCACAAGTGAACAGTCGTGAAAACCATCAGATTCATTTTCCACCGCGGTAGACCAAGCTCGTCCTCTTCAATGCTCCTTCCCCCGGCTGCGCAAACGCCATGTACAAGACAAAGAACCAAGTGACTTCTCCAGTAGGTCTTTCAACGGGTAAAATAAGAAGAAGACAACCGTGAACTGCACCGGAGGACGATGAATAATGGCAAAAACTCCCAAGAACCCGAGCTGATTGGAGTTTGATAGAAACCGTATTGTTAAAACTACACGGACTACTGAATATCGTAAAAAATAAAAAAATGATAATACTATACCAAAGAGTAAGAAAAAGATGATACAACTGCAGGATGCGAGATAAGATTCATTTCCTTAACTCAAAATACGTCCCATACGTGCGACGGTTCGACAACGTAATGAGTCCCAGGATATACAACTGCAAACAATCTTCTGAATTTACGCCACTCTACGGGGCGTTAAAGATTTAAGGAAAGAGATAACCATCTCGACTCTGCAATTTTTTCTTCATTCATGTTCGGTATGTGTATTTTTTTATTTTGTTCTTATTATTTTTATAAATATCAGTTGTCCCTATCGTAGTGAAATAAAGTTCCTTTTAGGCACGGTGATTCTTCTCAAGGAAAGTAGACGGATGGCCGAGGATCGCGGGGACCATTTAGGGTCCACCGGCGACCCCAGAAGTCTTGAAAGAGGTGGCTAAGTATGGTTTCATTGAACTACAGCTCGAGGTCGCACCCAAGTGTCACCTGGGAGCAGAGAACTTTCAAAGGGAGCTAAAAGAATCTCAAACTCCAAGTATATATGCAGAGAGTAGAGAACTAGTAACACATTCGAAACAGAAAATTTTTGTATTCAAATATATGTAACAATACACTAAATATGGCAAACTCTAATGGCAAAAACCCAACTGGGAAAACTGGATTGAGAACTAGGGCTTTGTTGATGCTTGATGGGGAAGCAAGTGTGACAAGATGAATTGAGAGATATTGTGGGGAAGGATAGAGAGGACCTTCATCGAAGGAGAAGAGGATGAGCTTGAAAGTGGCTAGCCACGTGAGTGAAAACGCAGTGAAACCAGTGAAGTGAACAGAAGAGAAAAACAGAGGAAGGAAAAGAAACAGAACACAAACTGGAAGAACAGAGAGTAATCGAAAAACTCCAGCTTTGATTCTTGTTGAAAAGTAGTAACAATAAGTTATTGACATTATTGCTGAGACCCAAACCTTCATGAAGCTCTTGAGTTCTTCTTCCATCTCTCTTAGATCTTCTGTTTCTTTTCCAATCGTTTGGCTTTATTTACATAAAATAATTGGACAATTGTTGGAAAGAATCAGTTTTTTCCTCTATCACTTTCTCAAATATAAAACATAACATTATAAATTAATGAAAAAGATTTTTAAAACTTTTTTTTAGTTTAACTACTTCTTTGGATATAGGATATACTTTTTAAGTTAGTATTTTAGTTTTTTTTAGATGTGGATTCAGAATTTTGGATTAAAGATTTAGTTTTATGGCCTAAATTTTAAAAAAAACTTGTAAAACATTTTGCTTACACCACTTGAAAGTGTTGAGTTCATTATCCCTCTCTCAGACTTCATTTTCTTTTTGCATTGCTTAGTTCTTACTTCTTGCTTATACTGAGGTTTTCAAAACTTACTGGTTGCTTGTGTCAGAAGAGTCAGGATGAATAATAGACAAGAACCAATTACAAACTATGGCATAATCAATTAGTGTTCTATACTGAGGATCCTTCTTATGTGCATCCCATTTGCGGTAATTTCAATCAGGGTGGTATATCTGATCCACACGTGGTGTAGATATATGTATTAATCATGAACAACAACTTGATGATACATGAGTTCACGATTTGACAGCTACTAACCCCACTAGTGACTAATAACAAAACCCGTTTTTAGCATTATTTAGAAATACTTAAATACAAAAGTAATCCAGCTTTTTGACTTAGAAAACATTGGTCCATGTGTGGATTTGATGTTCTATTCTCCTTTTCCGATTTCACTGTTTCAGGCAACTACATTTCATTCAAACTGATCTATAAGTGGCGAGACTTACAAAATTTATAAGTACCAGAGCTTCATAGAATTTGCTTTTTCATGTTCGGACGGTTTAACTAAATGACCGAATATAAAACAAACAAAATGGTTGCTCTGGAGAGCTGGGTTAGTCGATATACTGTTGTTAATTCAACTGAACAAGTACATAAAATAAAGCTTAGATCACAGACTTGATAAATGCTTGGGACGAAACTAATAGTATATGTTTAGTTTCAGACATGAGATTACTGTCTTTGATCCAAAACATTTGGAAATTTAAAAAAAAAAAGAGAACCAAATTGGTTGACAAGATCAAGTTTATGGGAGAGTACTAAAAATTAAACTTCAACTTGGATAAGTTCTTATGCCAAATCTAAAAGATATCTAATTTTTCCAACTTCTATAGTAATTTAAGAAACAGTTTAGTAAAATATCACGCTATGAAATTAGAGACTTAAAAAAATAGCCTGTAATACAACAGAAGTGATGGTAAAAAAAAAAGGTATAATATGAATAAATACAAAAAATCAAAGGAGCAAGACATCAACACTAGATGATCAACTAAAACCACTAATCGCAATTAGTGTTATTATGAAATTCCACAAAGCAAATACAATTTGATAATCCAGCTATAAAAAATTAAACGCAGATAATATTCATAACTCATGAACCAAATTAAAAGCTTGTGTTTGACAAAATCAATGAACAACAAGACTTCGTTAGGGAGTTTCTCAAACATGCCACTTCTTATAAGAGGAGGGAAAAACAACCAACCAGTCGTCAAAACTACAAACCCTACCGTAAGCGGTCGAGAAAACCATATGACTCATCCACCGCCGCCGCATAAACGTCCTCTTCTTTACTGCTACTTCCGCGCGGCCGTGCAAACTCCATGTACAACAAAGAACCAAGTGACTTCTCCTGTAGGCATCTCATGGGTAATATAAAAGAAGATCAGCTCGTGAACTGCACCGGAGACCAAGAAAGTCGCCAAAACCGCCAAAACCTAGCATTATCGGAGCTCATTTCCATTGAGCGATCGCTGCACAGGGTCGTAAACAGCTGGCCGGAGATCGCTGTGACCATGGAGGTCCAGCGGCGACCCCAGAAATCTTGAAGAGAAGTGGCTAAGTATGGTTCATTGAACTGTGGCTCTAGATCGCATCCAAGAGAGGCAAAGACCAAACCTTGACGATCATTAAACCAATCTCAAGCTCCAAATATATATGCAGAGAATATAGAACCAAAAGCATAGTAGGGGACATGTGTTGTATGTAATCATACATATAATACAAAACACCAAATATGACAACTTTAAATGGCGAAAACCCATTTGGGGATCTCATTTTGAGATTTAGGGTTATGTTGAGACTTGATGGGGAAGCAAGTGAAGAAGATGAACCTGGAGAGAGTTTGGGAAGTGGGTAAAGAGGACCTTTGTCGAAAGAGAAGAGGATGAGCTTGAAATTGGCGAGCCATGTGAAGAAAAAGGCTGAGGCTCCAGAGAAGTGAACAGAGGAGAAAAAACAGAGGAAGGAGAAGGAACAAAACACAAACTGGAAGAACAGAGAGTAATCGTAAAACAACAGGTTGATTCTAGTTGATAGGTAGTAACAATAGGATACAGAGATGATTGTAGAAACCCAGACCTTGATGAAGTTCTTGAGTTCTCCTTCCATTTCTCTGTATCCTTTTTTTTTGTTCAATCACCGAGGCTTTGACTTAAATTTCGTTTGGTTATTGACTTATTATTAATTTTTGGGGAAACTTGATTTAACAGCTAAACACGTTATTAAGCAGATTCGGACATTATTACTTGCAAGTTCAAAGGGATATAAGAAAAATACTAGATTTGACCCGCCCTTTAAAACAAGAACCAACTCGTGAAGTTCTTGAGTTCTCCTTCCATCTCTATATCCTTTTTTTTTGTTCAATCACCGAGACTTTGCCTTAAATTTCGTTTGGTTATTAACTTTTTTTTTTTGGGGGAAAACTTGATTTAACAGCTAAACAGTAAACACATTATTAAGCAGATTTCGGACATTATGACTTGCAAGTTCAAAGGGATATAAGGAAAATATGGATCTAGTGGGATGGAGATCTAGTTAAAGTAAAACTCTATAAATCAATATTTGATAAATTCAAAAATATAATAAAATTAAATAAATGTGATAGTAATTAAAAATAAAAAGTTTGAGGTCATATCTAGTTTTATGACTTGCAACTTCAAAGGGATATAAGGAAAAAGATGGATCTATAATACAGCAGAAACTATATAAAAGCTGAATCTATAAATATATTGAGTACAACACCAAAAATCAATTTTTAGTTTTATTTTTCTTAAAATATATATGTAAAATATTAATTATAAATGAACATATTTTGAGTTAATAATTATAAATTAATAAAATATCAAAATCTTAACTATTAATTAATTAATACAGTAGTTATTACTGTATTAAAACAACTTCTAAGGACATCTCCAACCCTACTCCATTTTTTACTCCAAACATCATTTTGGAGTAAAATTTTTCTCCAACCCCACTCCATTTCCAACTTCAAAATGGAGTAATGGCTAGGGTTACTCCATTTATGGAGTAATCTTACACATTACTCCATTTTGGAGTTGAACTTTTTTTATTTATGAAATGGTCCTTTAAATCTTTAATGTTTTTATTTCTTACTTAAATAATATTTTAAAAATGATACAACAACATGAAAATAAGTTATTTCATTATTTAATAATTTTAACATAAAATGTATAACATAATTAAATAACAAAAATAATATAAAACAAAAATAAAATAAAATAAGTGATTTAAATGTCCGATTTCAAAAAAAAATTTACTCGATTTAGGAATATCAAAGATAAATAAACTCATTTTTCATTACGAAATACATTAATTGATCATTTGTGGGAAAATATTCTAATACTTATTATTGAACCAACTTATACATTATGTTTTATTCTATTTTTATGAGTTTTTGTACCTTTTAATAATAAATGTTTAATTTAAATAAATGATATTTTAAAGTATTTTTGCAAACATAAAATAGTTGGAGTTAATTAGTAAACTTTTATAAGTATAAGATTTATTAACAATTATTAACTATTTTGGAGTAAAAAATAGAGTAATACATTGGAGTAAAACATCACTCCATTTTGGAGTTGCACCATTTTGGAGTAAAATTTAGAGTAATACATTGGAGATGCTCTAACTAGGTAGAGACCTGCGCCTTGCGCAGGTTGAAAATATCATAAAATAATACTTTAATTTCATTATAGTATAAAGAAATTTACACGATAGCTTCCATGATGTATGTATTCTACTTGGATATGACTTTGGGACATATAGCTTCTCTGAACAATGTGCCGTGCCTCTATATGTTTCAAATACATGGATTTGTCGACTCAAAGGTTAGAGCATCATACACCCTCGGTAAATTTGTAATTGGTTAGAGACTACTTCAAACATACTTGACGCTAAAAGTAAATACTTTGTATCTGAAAACTTACTGAAACTATGTAGAAATTTAAGAATAATATGTAGACTAATTTATGTTTATATTAAAAGTAAATTTATTTAAATAATACTATTTTTAATTTATTAATTTTATTTTATAATTAAAAAAATTATGTTTATATCAAAAATAAATTTTTATTTTATTTATTTAATAATATTTAAAATTATTTATATCCAAAAATAAATTTTATTTTAAATAAATTTTACATTATTTTTTAAATAATATTTCACATTTAAAATTTAATTTAATTTATGTTATTAATAAGATTCATATTTTTTATAACAAATATATTTAAATACATAGATTATAATTAATATCTATATATATTTATATAATTTAATATATATTATTTAAAAATATATATAATATATATAGCTTTTATAAAAAAAAGAAAAATTGTATACTGCTACTATTATACTAATCATCATATTAAAAGTTTTAATAAGAGCATACAGCTTCTCCAGCATACTGCTTCTACAGCATACTGTTACTGCTTTTTCATCGGTGTACTAATCGAGGCCTTAATATACATAAAAAAATAAAGACTGAATAATGATATGCATTAGCCAATATTGAGGATGTATTCACTCTGGACACAATTTATATTTAGTTTTATTTAATAGTTTATGTAAAGCCAAACTCATATTAATATATTCATATTTCATAGACCATTCCAAAACCAAACTAATGTGATCAAATAATATATTATGGTGGTCACGTGAATATATTAGAGCCGGCTATATCTTATACACATATATAACAACACATAATACATTTTTAGTGTTGTACGTATATTTCTAATTATATTTAAAAACTATTTTTGATCAAAAAAAAATTTAAAACTATATTATTGCAGGTTATATGATCGAAGCTAGGGAATTGCTCAAAAGAAAAAAGAATTATAAATGAAAGGTAAATGTACAATCAAGTGTGATAAAAACCACTCGTAATATGGTAACAAAAGATTTCATTAGTTAAGTGTAGCCAACATTATAATATACAGAAATGTTACCGATGGCATTGTGAATAATTAATCTAGATAATCAAGGGTATAATAAGTTTAGTCTGAGGAGGTATGTCATGTCGACACATCAGAACGACAGTGGTGTAAATAAATCTATTCTATTAAAACAGAAATACACTTTAAAAATTAACCCTAAGACTTTTAAAATATTTACAACCTAATGCCACTGAAGTAATTAATAAACCTAATATTAAGGATTTGTCTTTTCCTAATTCAATGCATAATTTCCTAAATTGATTCCACAACAAATTCATGATAAAATCTTAAATTTAATGTACACTAATACTATAAATAAGTAGATAACCTCTTTCCATAATTATGTATATATTTAATTTTCATATATACATATATATATATAATTATACATTAGTATAAAAAACAAATTTAAAGTGAAAGCAAATATTTATACGGAAAAATAATTATACGGTCACAGATCAAACTATAGAAATAAACAACAACATTGCAAAATTATTTTTAACAAATTTATTTTAACAGAAATTATATTTCAAAATATTTTATATATTTTATGTATTTATAAATTTATTTTTTTTGTAAGAGATATTAAGATTTTGGAATTGGAAAAAATTATGATCCACCCCTATATTATTTTAGTTAGGATATTTAAAATTTTATATAAGAATATTTATTGAACTTATAAATATAATTTTTATTATAACTGTAAAGATTAATTTCAATATAAATTTTTTAATTAAATATTACAAATACATATAATTTAATATAAACAGAAAACTTAAAATATAAAATAAATACCCGCTCGGTCGGGCGGGTCAAAGTCTAGTTAAAACTTAAAAGGTTATTCTCATATAGCGCTTCTCTATTAATAATAAAGGGATGACACTTATCTATCTTCATTTGTGTTTAAAAAAAATATGTAGTTTTAGTGATATATATATATGTTTCTTCTTAATATCATTGAACTATTTAATTTTGTAAAGTTTCATTTGTTATGGATTTGCAACAATTATTAAAGATCAACTAAAATGTAATGCACTGATTTTGATATTCAGTCAAAATACATTAAACCAAATATAATATATCGTCCAGATAACATAAACGGGTATTAGGTTTTATTTATTTATAGTAATTCAATTTGACAGAATGATTATAAATATTATATGACCAAGATCAAATGTTATCATAATATAAACCAAGCATCATTTCTATAGTTATTATAAAAAAAATTCCAACCATTTATCACTAATATATTTTAAACTTTTCAAATATAACAATATACAAAAAATATTATATAACTAATGAAATTGTTTGATTACTTTGCTACATAAAATCAAATGAATATGATAGATGCTATAGAAATTGTTAATTGTCAATATTTATTGTAATTTATAGTTGATAATTCCGTAATTTTTATTTAAGGATCTTTTATTTATGAACATTTAGTTAATTGACGGTCAGGCTATATTATATACGATGGCAGTCATATAATATTTGTAGTACCTAAGAATTTAATGTGTTGTGAGAAGAGTTGTGGTGTTGACAACATAACAACTGGAAAATATTTCTCAAAATAAAATTTGAATATGCAAAAAATTGAAAACTATATCTTAAATAATATAGTAACCTTATGCAAGATTAAGTATACAAAATGATTTTCTTTTTAAAAAGAGGAGTGCTTGTCAAACCGGTTGCAAAATTATTATTGATAATGAAAAATACTTCCTCAATTTTTTTTTTGAACTGAAAAATACTCTCAATTTGTTCGTGACTTTGTGCAATATCTAGAAAACACCAATAATATCATACACTTTGATGTATGATAGAAAACATCTCTTGAAAATAATAGTTTTTGGTTGTCCGTGACGTTAAGCTCTCTGTGAATCTGTGATTGCAGGTCTTGCCTACAAAAAAATGAAGATGGACAATACACATTCGAACTTATATCAAAGGTTATCATCTTTGTTTATTAATAAACTTCTGTAGTTGTTTGATATCCAAAACAAAGTTAGATTACCTGATCTAAAACATTTAAGAAATACTAAACATCGTGAAAATATAAATTGTGAAAGTAAAACATAACTAAAACCTGGAAACCACTAATATCCTCCTATACATTAAAAAGAGAGTCACTTTAGTGATTTTGCTTAGGTGGCATTCATAGATAGCTTCTAGGATTAATTCTCTTAATCTTATTGGTTAAATTTTTGATAATCTTTTTCATTATTTTTAATAATCGACAAACATTACCAAATTTGAATCCATATAATTAATACGGTCTATTAATATAGTATATTTGATCGATACAAACATTACAAATTGAATCCATATAATTAATACGGTCTTAACAATGACATACTTTATGGACAAGGCATTCATATTAGAAAATTGGAAAGCTTCTCAAATATATAAATTATAGAAAGATTAATAATAATTTAGTCCTTACTTTAATATTTATAAACTATAAAATATAATGAACGAAATTTTTATATAAGATAATAATAAAGTTTATACTCTACTGATGAATTGTATTCGAATATAATTATAAATAATTATTTTAAATATTAAAAATCCCAAAAATGTTTATTAACATTATTTTTAGATTATTTTATCGTTGTTTAAAGAATAAATTATCAGAATTTAAAAATAATTTACAGAATGTTAAAAATTATTAAAAATAATTTACTATATATTGATTGAGAAGTCACATAAGTGATTTTTATACGTGTCGATCATAAATGAACTCTTAATTATTATAATTTTATTGGCCGATGATTTTTAATTTATTTATTATAATCTTCTATATATTAAAAGAAAGTACATTTGCCAGCTGGCACTCTCACAGCCTTTCTCATAAGAATTCTATCGATTCTATTGGTGATTTTTTAGAATTTCTTTTTGATTTATTTTTCCATCGACACTACTAAAAGGGAAGCCCCTAAATACTTACCTTATTTTTTAATTTTGATATATCATTTAATTCATCGATCCCACTATAATAGAAAAGTACCATTGAATACTAATTGCAAAGAAAAAAAATAATTAATTGACCAATTAACATCACTTTTCAAATGAGTTACATAATATTATTTATAACTATTTATGGTAACTAATTTGTCGAAAGTATGATATTAAAGCCATTTTTATTAATTCAAATAAATATTTTAGATTCCAAATGGTTACATAATATTATAATAACTATTTATGGTAACTAATTGTCGAAATATGGTAATATAAAGTCATTTTATTCAATTCAAATAAATATTGGTTTATTATTTTATGTAGTCTAAGATATATAAGAATATAAAGTCATTTATCAAATCAAATAATTATTTTAATTCATTGATCCCCCTATAAAAGGAAAGTAACATTGAATACTAATTGAAAAGGAAAAAATAATTTAATTCCCTATTAACATTACTCGCGCAAAAAATATTAGTTAATACATGTAATAATTAGTTTCCTTATTACAAATGGGAAGAATTCTGTTGATCTTATTGATTGATTTTTA
>NW_026618966.1:0-10243 GCF_000801105.2 Raphanus sativus
TGTCTTGATCCTTCTTCACCATCACTGGTTTAAACTGTTTGATAAAAAAACACAAAAGTGAATCAGAAAAGGTGAACGAGTACTGTATATGCGAGAGAGTAGAGAACCTGATATATGGAGTATATAACGTTTCTTCGTATCTGAGCCATCATTTCCAGAAATAGATTGTATCCTTCCAGCTTATACTCGATGAGCGGATCACGTTGCGCATATCCTCTTAGCCCAACAGCTTGTTGCACGAACTTGAGTGCTTGAAGGTGTTCTTTCCATAACCGGTCTATATTGCTCAAGATTAAGAAACGTTCAGCATCTTTCATTAGCCCTGGTGCTTCTTTCTCCACGATTTCCTAAGTATCAAAAACAAAGCTTAATAAAACAACACAGCTTGATGGAAAAAGAGACTTTAGAACCATATAAAACTTACTCTCTTCTGCAAGTATGCATCGCGGCCACGAGCACGGAGATAATCTTGCAATCCCTCGTAAGTTGATCCTTGGCTTCTCAGCAAATCCGGAGTGAGATCATTCAACAGATAACAGTACCTGATAGAGGTTGGAATGAGTGAATGCATGTGAAAGAAGTGTTTTCTTTTCTCTTAAGAGAAATATAACTCTTACTGCTGAACTTTGGCGATGAGCTTTTCAAGATCCCAGCTTTCTTTTGGAGTATCCGCGCCAATATTCGCCTATTAAATGGTGCAACAGAGTTTATACCAATGTTCATATAAAACTATTTTTGATGCATTATCTATTTAAAAAAGATTATATGAAAAAAGAGATAAATTTGTGGTTATAAACTAATATAAATCGATTTTAACCCGGCTTTAAGTCGTATAAATCAGATTTTAGGGAAGCCTACTAGACCTTCTTTTAGAACCATAGTTTAAACTATAGGTATAGAATAAAACTTGTTTTTAATGACATAAGTTCCAAATGGTTTACCTCCAGAATGTCATCCATTGTTAGCTCAGCATACTCGATAATCAGAGGCTCAAGGCTGTCTGACACAAGGGCACGCCTCCTCTCTGTGTAAACACGATCTCTTTGGCTATTGAGAACCTCGTCAAATTCGAATAGTTGCTTTCTAATGTCAAAGAAGTAATTCTCGACTTTTCTCTGAGCTTCATCTAGAGCTTTAGTAAGCATCTTGGATTCGATCGGTAAGTCTTCAACCCTAAATGCTCTCATCATACCCTAAAGAGTTGAATGGTAACTTACATTTTAGGCGAATATTGTCAAGAAGAATGATCAAATCGTAGATATAAACAGTCACCTGAATCCTATCTCCCCCGAAGATGCGGAATATGTTGTCTTCAAGACTAAGGAAGAACCGGGAACTTCCAGGATCCCCTTGCCGTCCACTTCTCCCACGCAACTGTATGAAGGAAGCAAACCAATTTCAAGAAGAGTTATTAAACAGGAAATAATGAAACAAACATTTTAAGGAACCTGATTGTCTATTCGGCGTGATTCATGCCTCTCTGTTCCCACCACGTGAAGTCCACCAGCTTCCACAACCTGTAGCAATCCAGGAAAAAAAAAATTGATCAGCAATATAGATTCACATACTGCTCCGATGTGACAGAACCAACCTTTTTCCTTTCTTCATCTGTGAATCCCTTATATTCTTTCGCTATTTCAAGAAATGCATTCCTTAGTTTACCAATGACTTCATCCTGGACAGGACCCTGTAGAAAAAGAGCAAAGATAGATGACTAAAGATAGTGCTATTTTAACATATAAAGAAGATAAAAGTTACAGGATTTCTCAGTTGTTCACCTTCTCACAAGAATAAGATAGACGTTCCTCTGCTTCAAGCTCAGTTAATGATTTCTGACCCCAAGCCTCTACAGCTGATTGAACAGCTTCCTCAGCTAGCTTCACTTTCTCATTTGACAATTTGCATGGAAATAACTTCTCATTCACCTACAAAGTAGAGCTCAGTGTAAGTAACACCATTAGAATCTCATGCTATAAACCCAAACAAGAGACGCTGAAAAAGGCCAAAACCTTCCACGTCCTCTTGGGAGGGGCCTTCTTCACAGATACGAAAACACCATCAGTAGGCTTCACCACTCTGCAGTAACAGTCAAAATGTAATGACACTTCAGTTAAAAAAGAAACTATGAACTCCATGGTTCTTCGAAAAACAATCTACATAACCTGTAGCAATTATACCAAGGGTGCATAAAGGATCACGCTCGCAGTACTAGTAAACTTGATAACATGCATAATACCTGGGCATAAGTATCTCACGGAGCTTCAAACGTGCCATAAAGTCAGCGTTTCCACCTAGGATAATGTCTGTCCCACGCCCTGCCATATTTGTGGCAATTGTTACAGCCCCTAAACGACCACTTTGTGCCACAATTTCAGCTTCCCTCTCCACATTTTCTGGTTTTGCATTGAGGACCTTTTTATACAACATATATATAACATCATCTGTCAGTTTTCTAGCACAGGGAATATCATGCTTCAATTTTTCAAATTGGTTTGTCTTTTTTTAGATGGCATAGATTTTATTTTTGAACTAAATACTAACGGAGCATAAATTTTGAATTTATTTCTGCATAGACACAAAAAAATATTTTCTCAAAATGACATGGAAGCCTTACCTCATGAATTATTCCAGCTTCCTGCAAAAGTTGAGAAAGCTCGTCACTCTGCTCAACGCTGGTTGTCCCAACTAGCACAGCTCTACCAGTCTTATGCATTCTAGAAATCTCCACTACCACTGCCCGCCATTTTCCATTGACTGCCTTGAAAACCACATCTGACTCATCCTGCAAGTGATTTAACAAGGAAAGATGACACCTTCTGGTTTGAAAAGACAAAACACCAAAATTCAAAATACAGGTGCTTTCAGAACTAGAATGTATGCTTAACATTTTCTCACTTCAACATATCTAGTTAGAAGACCTACAAACATGCATTTTAGGAGGACCAAATCCGAAGAACCACCAGTTTTGAGGTGTAAGTTCAGAACTTAAGATACGAGACAAACCTTTCTTATCATGGGCTTATTTGTGGGTACAATTGTAGTTTTCAGCTTGTATATGCTCTCAAATTCTGCACTCTCGGTCGATGCAGTACCAGTCATCCCGCAAAGTTTTGGGAACTACACCACAGCATAAACTAAGCATTATGATCTCGAAGTGTTTTTATTCAAAATGTTGAAAGTAAAGCATTACCAACCTGCAGAAAGAAATTCTGATAACTAATTGATGCCAGTGTAATAGATTCATTCTGAATTGGCAAGCCTTCTTTTGCTTCAACTGCTTGATGTAGTCCGTCACTCCAGCGTCTTCCCTGCAGAAGAGACAACTTGTTCAGCGGGTTACTACTACGTAATGTTTAATTAGCAAATGATATAACAAGTACCTGCATTACACGACCAGTAAACTCATCCACGATAAGAACCTCCTTTGTTCGGATGATATAGTTCACATCTCTGAGGAAAAGTTCTTTTGCCTTAATGGCATTAAGAAGATATGACGCCCATTGTTCACGAGGATCATACAAATCTTTCACGTCCAGGATTTCTTCTGCATCTTCATAACCCTGTTCCGTTAGTAAAACAGTCTTCTGCTTTTCATCAACCTGCAACACCAAAAAAAACTCAGTTAGCAGTTAGAATTTGGAAGATGAATGACCAACTCCACCTAATAATTTGACACAGCATAAGAATAAACTGAAAGAGTCTTACAGTGTAATGTATATCCCGCTCAAAGGCTGAAGCAATTTTTGCAGCTTTGTAGTACTGGTCACTAGGTTTCTCTGCAGGTCCCGAGATAATGAGAGGAGTCCTTGCTTCATCAATAAGTATGGAATCAACTTCATCAATAACACAATAATTGAAATCCCTCAAGACGAGCTCCTCCACACTCTGTACATTCAGTAACTAACTACTCAGCAAAGACATCCAAAGAAAACTCGTATAATCCAGAAACAAAAGAGAAAACAAAGCAAGAATTACTTTCCGTGGCAAGATTATCTCTCAGATAGTCGAATCCAAGCTCACTGTTGGTGACATAAGTAATGTCGCATAAATAGTTTTCCTTTCTTTGTTCAGGTGTCATATTCTCTGCCATAGTAACAAGTTAATATATTTTCTCCTATTAAGAGAGATAAACAAGTGAGTCCAAAGGAAGAGACATACGTTGGATCAGGCCAACCTTCAATCCAAGGAAGCGAGGAACTTGACCAACCCATTCACAATCTCTACGAGCAAGATAATCATTGACTGTAACCACATGAACACCTTTCCCACTTAACGCATTCAAATAAGCAGGTAAAATGGCTACAAGCGTTTTCCCTTCACCAGTTCTCATCTCTGCTATCTCTCCTTTATGAAGGACCATACCACCTGCATATTAAACCAAAACATCGAGTTGAAACTGTTAATAACAAATGCAAGATAACAATGAAAAGTAAATCAAAATGGTGCACCAAATCGATTTGTATTATTAGAGGCGCAATAAATATGACTAAACAGAATACTGCAGCGCATATCTCTAGTGTGTTAACAGAGATAGAGTTTACTCCATGGTATTATCCTATAAATATAGAGTAAAAAATAGGATTGCTATTTTCTTCGAAAATACCCCGGTCCAAACAATATAGTCACTCTTGGAGTAACTCCACTCCAATCTATTGCTATTTATTCCCGAGGAAGAATTATCAATCTCTATTATAGATGTAAAAATAGCAGTAGGTGCTCTAAGAGTGACCCTATATTGTTTAGGTCGGCCTTGTTTTCGCAGACCAGGGTGAAGTTGTTCCTCTAAACCTCTTAACTATTAACTAGCTGACTAATGCTACCGGTTCACATATCAAAAGACTCGACGAAAGTAAGACAGTGACAGTCCACAGAGATTGTGTTTACCTATCAGTTGCACATCAAAAGGTCGAAGTCCAAGGACTCTCTTGGAAGCTTCTCTCACAACAGCAAACGCCTCCTGAACATTAGAAAATCCCACAGTTAGAAGCAAAAACAATCTGATGTCAAAACCACAAACGATTGAAAGAAATATAAAAAAGTTACAGGCAGAAGTGAATCCATGGATTCTCCATTTTGAGCGCGTTGCTTCAACGCATCAGTCCTCCCACGCAAATCGGAATCCGAAAGAGACGAAATCTCCGTCTCCAAGCGGTTAACGGAGGCGACGGTTGATGCGTACTGCTGCCTCGTTGACTCTCCGTTATCAGAAGTCTTGAAAATCCCGCTGAGTAGACCACCTAGTGACGCGTTTACACTCGTGCTCCTCCTCCTCCTCCTAAGACGAGAGCAGCTACTACTAGTACTATATCCTGGTAAACCTAGCTTGATTCCGTTTCTGATTTTGGCGCCCAGGAACGGGGAAGAGTTGAGAAGACGATTATGGCGGAGGAATTTTCGATCAGCGATCACGGATTGAGAAGGTGTAGGTGAGATCGAAGGGCGGTGGTTTAGTAATTGAGAGTCGCAGAGTGGAGACACCATATTGCGACGGAGAGCCGGGAGAATTTCCGGCGGGGAGTGGCAATGGTTCCGGCTAGGAGAGAGCTTTGGTTTACGGGTTCGTCGAGTGAAGAGGACGAGAGAGAGAATTGAGACGTTGAGGATAAGGTGCTTGGATTTACATTTTTACCCTCGAACCCGATTCTTGGTGGATAACCTTCTGTTTGCCACGTCATCGAGCTTCTATCATCTTTTCTAGCTGCTAGCTACGTACGCATAAATTTCATGACCCTATTTTACGAATAATTGTCATTTTACATCAATTAAGTCAAAATTTTGTTGAAACAATTGTTGATACATACATTTTAGTTTGTTTCTTTTTTCTTTTTAACACACATTTTACTTTGTTTCTCTCATTTTATGTTTGAAAGAATTTATGAATATATATATTAATTACTCCAACTTTGATGACAAAAACTTAAAACAGAATTTTCTTTCTTTATTTTAATTTTTCAGATGAATTTTAAAACCTTTTGTTATTGCAAAAATATCACTAATAGGCTAATAGATAGACACTATTATCCTACTAGGATTCTGACCAGAAACTCTATGAACTAAAACCAAATGTACTAGTAATGAAAGTGTATCCAATTTCAGTATACTAAAGTGTACTATTCTTTAGTGGTCCTGAACAAACCATCCGCCCTACTATATCCTTCAACCACCCACTAGCTTGGTCGGCATATCTATTATTGGTAGCAATTGTCAAGTAGTACATCTCGTAGTCTTTGACTATGATTGTGGTGCTTATATCGTCGTCAATGAAGAAAACATCATAAATATCAGACAAACCAGAAACTTTCATTCAAAAATACAGAAAATAAAAACCCAAAACAGAGGGGTTAATTATTGCTGAAAGCAGATGTTTAAAAGTGAAAAAGGATAGAAACAAGCATAGAAACACTAAAATCATGATAGTAATAATAAGAATCCTTAAGCCTGAGGTTTGTCCCACTTGAGTGGCTTCACGACCTCCCAGGTGAAGTCAGGGTCGTCCCTTCCGAAATGCCCATACGCCGCCGTTTTCAAAAACCTTCCATTGCCTCCTCTCTTCAAGTCCAAGTTGATCGTCATCATCCCTGGTCTGAAATCGAAGGTCTCTTTCACGATCTTCAGTATCTCCTTGTCTGGAATCAACCCAGTTCCGTAAGTGTCAACGAAGACAGACAACGGCTCGGGAACTCCAATGGCGTAGGAGACCTGGACAAGAGCCCTACGAGCCATTCCATTAGCAACCACACTCTTCGCGGCTTGCCTCACGATGTAAGCTCCGCTTCTGTCGACTTTGGTCGGGTCTTTCCCTGAGAAAGCACCTCCTCCGTGAGCTCCCCATCCTCCGTAGGTGTCGATGATGATCTTACGTCCGGTTAAACCGGCATCACCGTGTGGTCCACCGATCACGAACCGGCCTGATGGGTTGAGGTGGAAGATGGTTTTGTCGTCCAGGTACTTCTCTGGGATGATTGGTTTGATCACGTGCTCCTTGAGGTCACGTGCGATCTCGTCGTTGGTCACGGTCTCATCGTGCTGGGTTGAGATGAGGACGGTGTGGACACGGACTGGAACCATAGCGCCGTTGTCGTTGTAGTACTCGACAGTGACTTGGGTTTTGCCGTCTGGTCTCAACCAACGGCAAGTTCCGTTCTTTCTCACTTCGGTAAGCTTAGCACCGATCTTGGTAGCAAGGACGTGGCTCAGAGGCATGAGCTCAGGGGTCTCGTCAGTGGCGTACCCAAACATGTGACCCTGGTCACCAGCACCAATGTCTTCTGGTCGCTTGGTGAAGTGACCGTGAACACCTTGAGCAATGTCAGGGCTCTGTTGCTCGATGTTGACAAGGACTTTGCATTTGTCAGCGTCGAGACCAACATCATCAGAGATGAACCCAATGGAGCGGCAAGTGTCACGGACGATCTTCTCGTAGTCGACGGTGGCCTTGGTGGTGATCTCACCGAAGACCATGACCATGTTGGTCTTGGTGCAAGTCTCACAGGCGACTTTGCTGTCGGGGTCTTGCTCAAGGCAGGCATCGAGGACTGCGTCAGAGATCTGGTCGCAAAGCTTGTCTGGGTGTCCTTCGTTCACGGACTCAGATGTGAATAGGAAAGTCTCCATTTTTTTTTTTGCAAAGCTAATAAACAACATAAGAAAGACTCAATCAGCAACCTTTTATTTGTATGTTACAAACAAGAAACCATTAAAAAAGTTAAAAAAGAATCAATTGGTTCCACAACACTCAAGTTGACATAAAAAAAAGCTAGAGAGATTCCAAATCATTGCTCAGCAACCGCAAAACAGAATAGAAAAAGATGCATCTTATCCTAACTGATTCGATTCTTCTGATCCTCACAGATTCACCAAATGGGCTGTGACTCAGCAGATTAGATCTTAATAGTTCATAATGCAATCATTAACTAGGAAGACACTCATTTATGGCTTATGCAGATAAGAGCTAAAGCATAAACTTTGACTTTAAACAGTTCATTAAAACCTAAATGTATAGTTAAAAAAGAGCCAACTTCAAATCTGTGAAGATCTGCTATAACAAATCCTGAATCGAGTTAAAGGACTCGAAAACGAACAGATCCAGATCCGTTTACAATTGAACTAAACCTAATACTCCAAATCTAAACGAAACACTTCAGAATCTCATTTCTCAGCCACGCAATCGCAGATCCAGTTACAATAAGGTTTTAAACGGTTCGAAAATTTTCAAATCTGAGTATACGAAGCTGTAAATCAATAAAACCCCGACGGATCGAGAGAACTAACACTCAGAAAACAGAAGACGAGAAGACGAATCAATACAGAAACGAAGAGGAAGGAGAAGAAGAAGAGGAGCGATACCTTTGGCGATTACGATAAGAGCGAATCAGATCTAAGATCTCAGTCTGACTTATGCCTCTCAAAGCAAATCTGATACCGAAGGAAACGACTCGGGACGATTTGTGGCTCTAGACGCCGTTGCTATTTATAGGGATTATAAACGGTACTGTTGACTGGCTACCGGATCTGTAGGTTAAAACTGCTCTTCGCTTTGGACTTTTAGAAGACTTCATTATATTACTTCTTTGGCTTATCCGGCTTACCTCTCTGTGGTTTAATATGCAGCTTAAAATGTATTAATAATATTATTTGCCTATTAATATTTGAACAAAATATTAATATTTATTGAACAACCAGATTGATAACCTAATAGTAGAAACATAATAATTTATTAAATATATGTAAATCTTTTATAGATAAGTTTGAGTAATAGCAATAACTTGTCATTTATTAGACTTTCCATATTGACCTAGCATAATATATTTATAAAGAATAAAATTTAAATATGAAAAAACAGAATAAAATTAAAATGATTCGCTATATATATGTATGTATTATGCAAATTGTTGAGGTACATTTTTGTCTTTTTATTTTCTGCAACATTATTTTCTGTATTTATGTACATGCCAAAATAAAAGAAAAAGCTGATTTCATATTAAAGAAAATTTAATTAGTTTCATGACTGCAGAATGATACAAATTGAAAGACGTGTTTACTAAGAATAAGGTGGAACAGAAACATTCACCAGTGATAGTGACAGTTTTGGTAGGTGGAAATATTATGAATATTGTAAATAAGCTATGTCGTTGTTGAGACAAAATGATGACCATTAGATCTCTCGTTAAACGGTTGGATTTAGATGACTGTTTGGTGACGGAATTGTGCTACTTCACTTTCAATATTCCTTAATTTTTTTCTACATATTATTTTTTGTACTTTTAGTTTTGAGAAACTTAAGCAACTTTTTCTAAGATGAGATTAACTTATTTGTCAATAACTAGTAAAACTTTAACAACTTAAAATTCAAAAAAAAAAATATATATATATATATATATTTGCTGATTTAACTATAATTGAAATTGTAACCAGTATGTTTATTGCAACAAAAAAATTATTATAGTTAAGTACAGTTCTTTACTTTATAGGGTTAAATTTTGGAAAATTGAAAAATTATAATGTATAACAGAAAAATTTTAGTCCATATATCGAATTAGAATAATAAATTATTATATTTTATTTTCAAATTTTAGCAATCAAAGCTAAGCTTTTGGACAGATATACTATTATAGTCATAGCAAAAAAAATTAGTTATTCAAAACATACAAAACAAATCACAAATATCTATATCCGTGTCCAGTTTTAGGGATGTAAGATATTAATCTAATTCGACGAGGTAAAAAAAAAAAGAATAATAATTAGCAGCCGGGAGGCGCCACTAGCTCAACAAATGGTGCAGGTTTCGGAAGGTTCACAAGAGCCTGCTACACTAACTTCGGCTCGATTCAGCTCAGCTTAACAGCTGATTCGTGTGTAGTTTGTTCATATTTCTGTAGTGGGGGTTGGTACCTTGCCATTTTAACTCTGTTACAATTTTATTTTAAGCTAATTTGACGATACTAAGAGCATTTTTATAAACATATTTCAATGCATCTTAGAAAATTATAATAAAAGAAAAAAATTGAATAAATAATGAGAGATGTATATTTTGGGTTCTAAATAAGAAGCATTTTGGATAGGTTCTCCCAATTATCTTACTACTAATCTATCTTATTAAAATAGGAACATTACAACTTTTTCTATGTGGATTTTTAAAAATGGACCTCATATATTTAAATTAAATGTCTCATTCTTTATATATAATACGTACCATAGTCTAATTTTGCATTGATGTATTTCTTTAAATACAGTTCTTCTTTTT
>NW_026618967.1:0-10239 GCF_000801105.2 Raphanus sativus
AAAAAAAAAAAATAGCATTGATAATAAATAAATAAATTTTTTGGGTTATTTTGTTAAAATATTACTTATTAGGCATTTTTAGTTAGAATAAGATTTGTTGGACTTATCATCCAAATTAATAAGACATATTTTTCAAAAAAATTTATTAATATTGATAAATAAATAAATTTTATGGGTTCTTTTGTTAAAATATTATTTATTAGGCAGTTTTAGTTAGAATATGATTTGTTGGGCTTATGCTTATCATCCAAATTAATGGGGCATATTTTCAAAAGAAAAATTATTAGTATTGATAAATAAATAAATTTTGTGGGTTCTTTTGTTAAAAAATATTATTTATAGGCATTTTTAATTAGAATAAGATTTGTTGGACTTTTCAACAATACTTATGAATTTGATAAAAATTATATTATATATATTATATGTATATTTATATTTTATACGATAGTAGACTATGGAATTTGATTTTTCTAAATAAAAAATTATGTTGTTTTTGTACTGTTTTGTGGTCTTGATAAATTATGCATAAAGTGTTGACAAAAAAAATTATGCACAAAGTGTTAACAAAAAACAATTATGCATACAGGCATAATTTTAAATTTGTATTGGGGCAATATAAAAGATTAGTCCGGCACTGCCCTCAGCCCCTGCAAAACCTCTCCCTTTCCAACCATCAGCGCCAGGATTGAGACACACTCACCAGATCTATTTCTCCTGTCGTCGTTGGCGTTGTTCTTACACGGAGCTTTGATTTCGGCACTATATCTAGACCCTACAAGCATATCCGGTCCCAAATCTGGATTGGAGATAAGCTCTAGTGACGAACCGGAAAGGAAGTGCACCAGAGGTGAAAGATGAGACAGCGGATGCAGAGGCGGAGGCGCGACTAACAGAGGCAGAGGTGGAGGCGCGAATAACGGAGGCAGATGCGGAGGCGTGACGAAAATAGATGCAGAGGCGGAGGCATGGAAGACCACGACGACGAAGGTGGTGGTGCGGCGCTGACGATCTGGAAGAAGACGAAGACGTCGCTGGTGGTCGCAAGCAGAGTGGAGGTCATGGGGCTTGCGGCGAGGATGCGACGGAGAAGCTGGTGGTGATGAGAAGAGGTGGTGGTCATTGTGCTTGCGGCGAGGAACGAAGTTGGCGAGGAGATTAGGTTTTGATTAGGGTTAATTAAGATGAGATTTAGATTAGATTTAACTTTTAAAATATCTGGTTATTTTTAAAATATGTGAATATCTTTTAGGTTTAGTTATTTTTTTTAATTTGGTTAATTTTGTAAAGAGCAATTGCAGTGAATATACATGGATGTAGTCGTAACTAGTTTTCTAACGCTGGCCACTATTCATGCACTGCTCACTTTCAGTTATTCCAGTTTTGGCCCTATTTAACTTCTACCATTACTAATCGAAGTAAGATATATATGCACATGCGTACCTTTAAATATAATCTTCTTAGAGCAATTAATGTTGGCAATGAAATTAACCAATTAATCCTTACGTTTAGGGTTAATTCTTGGGTTTTAGAGTTGATCCTTGGGTTTAGGGTTAGAGTTAATCTTAACCCTTAGATTTAGAGTTTAGTTTTAGGTTTAGAGTTTAGAACAAAAGGTTTATGCGTCATTTGCTTCACCTGCATGTGTATATATAGATTAATTATGTATAGTATTACACGTTTTGCAATTGTAAGGTGTTTCATGTATATTTATCTAAATGACTTTTTTATAAAACAATTTTAATTTGTAAATAAAATTAAAGTATTTCGTAAATAAAAATTAATTTATTCTATATTTTAATTTATTATTTGTTTTTTTCTAATTTTTATCAGTGTAAATAATAACAAAAATAGATGCTATTAAAACAATTTTAATTGCATATATAAAAGCGCTATGGTATCTAATAATAAGATAGCACTACAAAAAGCCGCTATGACAGGCGATGACGATATACAGCGCTTCATAGACAGATGTGAACATATGAACAAACACAATTTTTACATTAGATTTACGGTGAGTGTGTTAATCTGCAGAATGAAAAGAGGTTAAACAAGAGAAGAGAAAACAGCCAAACCGAGAATCAAGAAGGTCAAGACTTAGAAAGCAGGTGATTAATTACCACATACACTTTGTAACTAAAGACTCACGATTACGATGGTATAGCTTATAGATTTATATAAGTTGAACGCCCAATCAACTTAATGTGTGGGGTTTTTCACATAGGCTGAAACTGAAGAACTCTCTGTCAAGGTTGATGCACTAGTTACCGAGAATATGACTCTGGGGTCAAAACTAAGTCAACTAAACAATGTTTCATAGAAACTACATCTGGAGAACGAGACTTTATTGGTAACAACAGTCTATATTGTGAAGACCTTGATGAGTGTATTTGTCATTACGAACATCATAACCTAATGTTCCTCCTCTGCGAGCGTCACAGAACGCGGAGTTTGCTTACGGATGAGCAGTGGGGTGTTAATATATCGCTCCTTATCCAGATTAACTAAATTGACAGTAAAGAAGAAGTTAGATTCTGAGTTGCTTCGGCAGCTTTTGCTGCGATGTCTAACGGATTCTAAACTACTTGGGTTATGGTTGTACCGATTTTCTTCGATTCTGTGATGCATGTAAGCTTCGTGTTATTGCCTTTATGGAAGATTCAATGGAATAAACTTAAGAAAAAGGTTATATATTATATAAGCAACTGGATTAGATGTATTTGATAGTCTTTCTGCTTCGTAATCGTTTGTGTTTGTATTCTTCTTCCTTAATGGAAATACACCTTCCATGTGTGTGTTTTCCAGTTTTACCTTATACGTATTGCAAGACTGGTCATTTATTCTATATATCGACGTGCTTCCCTCTAGGTGGGACGTGACGGCAGTGTTTGTTTATACTACTTGTGACAGATGATTATTGATTACTAACACACCAACACTCTAGTAATATCATTTACAGATTCTGTGTGGCCCTGTTTATATTTTCTTCAATAAATAAATAGAAAACATTGAGTAGTTCAAAATTCCAGAGAGACAAAATGCACGTCAGTTCAGTTGGAAGACTTTGAGTGAGTGGCCAAATTGTCAGAAAATCTTTTTAAATCATTATTGTTTTCTGTTGGTAGGATTACATACAAAAAAAGATAATATTTAATCATAATCCAAGACCTTTCAAATTTCATTTTGAAGCATATTCATAAGAAGAGAGACCACACAACAAACCCTAACGGCGACGAAGATATGGAAGCGGAGAAGTTTCTAAAACCGGTGCTTCAGAAACCACCTGGCTACCGTGAGCTTCACGCGCCTCCTGAAACTCCAAACACATCATCACGTCGCCGGCCGCCTAAGAATATGATCCCGCCGTCTTTTTACCCGGAGAAGAAGAGACGGTGGAGTCGCTGCCGCCTCTTCTGCTGCAGCTGCTGCATCGCCGTCGCGATCGTCATCCTCCTCTTAGTCCTCACCATCTCCGTCTTCTTCCTCCGGTACAGCCCGAGGCTCCCCGTCGTACGCCTCGCCTCCTTCCGCGCCACCGACTTCAACTTCTCCCGCGGAAAAGCCGACGACGGATTATCGCAACTAACGGCGAAGACCACGGCGAAGCTCGACTTTAGAAACCCCAACGGGAAGCTAAGGTACTATTACGGAGACGCTGACGTGGCGGTGACCTTAGGAGATGGTGATTTCGAGACGAGTTTAGGGTCAACGAAAGTCAACGGGTTTGTGGAGAAGCCGGGGAATCGGACGGTCGTGATCGTACCGATCAGCGTGAAGGGACAACAGGTGGATGATCTGACGGTTAAGAGGCTTCGAGCGGATATGAAGAGTAAGAAGTTGGTGGTGAAGGTGACCGTTAAGACGAAGGTGGGATTGGCTGTGGGAAGGCGTAAGATTGTTACGGTGGGGATCAGTCTCAGTTGCGGTGGCGTGACACTACAGACGCTGGATAAACAGATGGCTAAATGCACCATCACAATGCTTAAATGGTACGTTAGTGCTAACACTACCTTTGATTAATGATTAGGGTGTAAGTAAACTTGATTAGTGACAGATAAAATTATTTAAATTGCAGGATTAAATTACACTCGTAAGCAATGGTGATGGTTTGTGTCATTGTCATCGAAGATTCAAGCATTCATTATACGTCGCCGAAGTTTCAGCTTCACTAATGACCACTCTGTATTTGTTTTACCCTTCTTGTATTTACTTAAATGCTTTCACATGATTGTGATCCAATATTTTACAATTTTGAAGACGATTTACTTATAGTAGTATCTTAGAGTTAGTGATTCTCCATGAGTCCATGTATTTGTTGTCTTGTAATGAATATGGAGACAAATGAATTTGTTAAAACACCCATAGCACATGGAATGATTGAGTTACAAGTTTCTTGTGTGTCCCACAATGCATACACAAAATACTACTAGCAGGACATATGAACTCAGTAAGAAAACTACATAAATAGCATAATTATTCAAACTAATCCACAAAGTACCAATAAGAGTGATAACAATAATAATAACTTAATACCAAAAGACCCAACAAAAACTTGTAAAACACACAAGCTCCAGTACCAAATAGGTTTGATATAGTTGGCCTCTTGGCTTATTTTGATTCAGAAGAAAACTCAACCTATAAGTAGAAAGAAAAAAAAATAGAAGTTTGGCTAAAGCTCTATAGCCTTTTATCTCTTCCATGGATGCTGAAAGGAGATCAAATAAAAGACCCTAAAATGTTGTACTTCTCTTCTGTCTCCTCTGGCTACAAAAATAGAAGTGTCCTCTCTCTCCCTCTCTCTTCTTGAAGATATCATCAAATGGACTCAGTCTGATATCCTAAACTCCACTCCTAAAACGTCTTTCACCATCTCATATGTCACAAATGCAATCGCAATTGATGGTACAACCTATACCAACACGACAACAACACTCTTGAGAAAGGAATTTTAATTTACTAAATGCAAATGGGGTTTTTTTATAGGAAACAAACCTTCACTGAGTTGGGGACCAAACCCTTGTACAAAGCTCCAAAGCCTTCATGACGAACTGTCTTCCTAAATGCATCAACCATACCGTTGTATTCAAGCTTGCTTCTCCCCTCGCCTGTAACAACAGAGGAAGCATCTTTCCATCCAACCATTTGCATTCTCCTACGAATCACATCGAGCGGATAAGCAATGGTTTGACCAACAGTTCCAGCTATAGCACCACATGAGAGTCTCGTTATAATGGTCAGCTCGTTGTTCTCCACTAGTCCGAACGGATTGTCTTTGACTAGCCAGTCCTTTAGAGACTCATAGACCGCAAAGTTCAAACCCACATATGGAACCTGCATTGATCACAAGGGTCTCATGACATGTGATAAGTTTGTATGTTAGACCAAAGGAAAAGAGAAATGTGACATACAACTCCAATGACTGATGGAAGCCAGCCACGGTACAAGGCCCGTGGACCTTCCTCTCGCAGGACAGTTGACAAAGCATGAGCAATTCCTCTATATTGATAAGGAGAGTTTGCAGTCTGTGAATACATCCATGTAAGCAGAGTTAAACAAAGATGACCAATTAAGTCCCCCCAGCAAATTACAAAAAAAAAAGTTACCTGGACAGTTAGCCTTCCACGAACCATATCCATCGGGTATGTTGCAGACATGGCTATTATTCCAGCAGTTGCACCAGCTCCAAGCCGTAAAACAGGAGTGAGTTGCGCATTCTCTGCAGAAGCACCATTAACCATAAAATCTTATAAATAGAGTACTGTTTGCACCATTGATGCAAAAGCTTATGTTATGAGTTCAATAAAGCTACAAAAGGCTTCATGCATAGATAATGTCTTATCTTGAAATCAACTTACCATTCCCTGTCTGCTGGCGATACATGTACAGTATACCCCTAAAAGAGAGAGAGGGAGCGAATAGATTAGATTAAGATATCTAAATTGAGTAGAATCAAAAAGGTCTTACTTAGAAGCTTGCTCATAGCTGAAAAATTTGACAGCGGAGTTAGGAACAATACGAGCACAGTTGGTGCCATTTCCTTTGAACAAACCACGAAGGCCTTCGGTTCTCCAAATATACTTCAACCCTTGGACTGTCCCACTATACTTTATGTTATGTGGATTTTGGACCTACGTAATTGGCAATGAATGAACATTTTAACTCTCCACTCTCTTCAGTTCATTTAAATGCTTCAAAAAAAAAAGAGGGAAACCAACTAACCTGAAGCAATATCTTCATCCTTTCCAGAGGTGCAACTGCAGTTCGTGACCTAATCAAAAACAAAACACGCATCTTCTCCCTTCAGACATTAACTCAATAGACAAAAAAAATGTGTGCATTGATAGTAAGTCAAAGAGTGAAAAGATAAAGGGACTAACTGCTCTTTCTTTTATATATGTCAATCACATGACTCAGACCAAATCAAGTAATGTCTGACCATACTACTCCTTCAGACATAAACCTACATTTGACTGCTTCAGACACTGATCTTACTACGACCAGATTCAACATCAATGAAGTTCCGATTTTTAATGAAAACCCATTTAACATTTCTCGAGATTCATCATCAACATAAGAGAAATGAAGAAAAGAGAGAGAGACTCACACTCCACCAGCGACGCCACCGGCGAAAAGAGACTTGCAGATGCTGAGGACAGCATAGCTCGGAGCTTTGACTCCTTCTCTCGCCAACTTCGCTTCCTCCGCCAGGTTTACGATCGTCGAAACAGCTGCCGATTCCGTGCTTTTCACATCCTCTGATGCCATCCTATTAAGAGAGACAGAGAGAAATCGCAATCACTCCCCCCTATGATCTTCGATCTCTCAACGAAGACCCAAAACCCTAGCAGAAATCTCCGTTAAAGATTGAGGAGAAGAGAGATCAAAGCACTTCTCTTTCACTGTCCCCGGCGGCGATAATAATAAACGCCAAAAGACAACCTACTGATTAAGAAGACTGATGCACTACGGCGCCGTTTTACTGGCTTCCTTTTTCTTGGGGGAATATTTACAAATCAGTACCTTGGCTAACTATGTTTCTTAAAATAACCTTTCTAGTTTTCTACTATGAAAAAGGTTAAAAGAGTTTTGCTTCTGCATTTAGGTGATGAATGAATACTATTTTGATAATAATATTTCGTAACTGTCCAGGATACAAATATGTCTCTGAACATCTCCGATGTAATACTCCATTTTTTCATTTAAAATGAAGTAAAAGTGAAAATTGAGTAAAAATACTTCAATTCTACTCCATTTTTCACTTTATAATGAAGTGATGAACAAACAAAAATTAGATTACTCTATTTATGGAGTAAACATTATTATGCAGTGAGATATGAAGTTGGTTGGAGCAATTTTTATTCTATTTTGGAGGAAAAAATGAAGTATGATTGGAGATGTTCTAATTAGAAGTTGTTACTGTAAGAAAAAAAAACAGATGAATTATTTTGTAATTTTCATACTTTAAGGGATCTACTAGATTCTGACCCGCCCTTTAAAGGGCGGGTATATTTTTCTGTTTTAATTTAGTTCTCATATTTTTGTTTAATTTGTGATTGTATTTGTATTTTTGTTTGTAATATTATAAATCTTAATCAAAATATATTTTATTAAATAATAGCTATTTAAAAATTGATCCGGTATACGTTCGGTTAGGGCTGGGTTGCTGGTCGAACCCGTCAACCCACGGGTTTCAATTTTGTTTTGGTCAAAAATATGATCCGCACAATCCGCAAACAAATAATTTGTACCGGCACCCGCCCCATTTAATTTTGATGTTATCCACGGGTTATAAATTGTTTTAAAATAATTATTTTATTTAATTATTATAAAACACATAAAATATATATTTATAATAAAAATATGTTTTTAAAATTTAATTTTTTTTAATTACCATGTTTTTTAAAAAGTGTTTACTTTTCTTTTTATTTTATTTTTAAATACTTTTCGGGTAGGCGGTACCCGCAATCCAAAATCTACCATCCCGCACCCACCCCGAATAAAATATTCATAACCCGCATCCGCAAATCGATTTTTTCAAACAATGAAACCAAATTTATGATCCACCCTTAAAAGGACGGATATATTTTTTGTTTTATATTTTTTCTCTAGGATGTATTTAATTTTTCTTTGACATCTTTGAACCTATAAATATAGTTGCAAAAAATATACAAAATTCGAAACTGAGATTAGTATGATAAGAGTTCGATATAGATAGGCCTTTAAAATATGAACTTAAGTTTCATGATAAGAAGTTCGATATACAAAAAATATGACATTCCTAAGAAAAATAGGAAGTTATCATTATGGAACTTCTTTGTTGTTATTGTAGTTATATCTCGGTATATAAACAGTTATATATAGGTTGTTGCAGTTATATTTATAGGTTCCATGTATTTTTTTAAATTGAATTCAACTATTATCAGTTGATCATACTGCTAATTAAATTAATTGAATAGATGTTTTACTTTTGGTTTACTTTGGATTGAAAATTAATTTTGTTATTCACATTATCCATATTAATATTTATGAACTTTTAATTCTTTATTAACAGTTTAGCTAAATCAAATACACCAATGTTATGTATATACGTATATGTACATATGTGTTTGGTTTTGTCAACATACGTATAACATTTTAGTTCAGTGGATGTAATATATTAATCTATATTTTTTGTCATATTAGGAAACAAATCATAGGATATCCAAAAAAGGTAATGGGCCTGAATCGTAGGATATCCAAATCGTGACTTGTATGGTCTGATTAGTAATGGGCCTGAATTTGGAAAACAAATAGGCTCGGGATTTGTAGGTGTAAGACAGTTACTTTCTTGACAAAAAATTGGCAGTTATAGAATTTAAATGAAATGTATAAAAAGGAAGTTATAAAATTTAAAAGGTGGACACAACTTTTATCAATAGGACACACTGCAGAATTAATAGAATAGATGCATAAAGTAGCTAGTTTAATGACATGGATGCGCGCGTAAGATAAACTCTCCTCGATATGTACGCCACGTGGAGATGGGTGTTACTGTTTAGTGATTTGATCCACTCCCACTATGATCCGGTTTGGTCGCTGAAAAAGAGAGTTATGTTTCGAACCACATAAATTTGTGTTGGGCTCATTAAAAGGCAAAATATTAATCTTATTACAATTTCTAATACTTTTTTTTGAAACTAATTTCTAATAATTTCAGGCTACATACTCCACATACTTCAAGATTAGTTCTGTCAGTAATGGAAAATTTTATATTTACTTTTTTATTTAACATAGTGTTGGGCTTCATAGGGAAAGAATGAAGATATAAATAAAAAGTAATAACACTATATGGCAAACATTTCTTCCTAATTTTCCAATGGTGATATCATGTATCAAGTACTAACAACTGTGTCATCAAATCTTGTTTTCGGCCCAAAAATGAGAATAATCAAATCACCCTCAGAATCCACGTCGAGTTTTTATGTTTGTTATTGTTATTTAAAAAGAAAAAATATATATATATAGTGTATGAAAAGTGGATGTATGAGTGTATGACCAGTGACCACAACTTATAAGAATCAAACAAAGTTCGACAGCTGAAACCCACTACTCCGACTTCCAGTTGATATCACCATGCAATCATTTGCTCTTAGCTTCAATGGCCGTATAGTGGGTCTATTGGACCCAAACAAATAGGCCCTTATAATGAATTCCTGGCCGGCTTTATGCCAATAACTCTTTTTTTCTATTTTTTTGGGGTCAAATTTTCGTTTTTCTTTGCGACCAAGTTTTCTTATTTTTAATAACCCTGAAATTACTTGTCAATCAACGCTTAAATATATCAAATTTCATATAATATATCTTCAGATTTGTCAAACGTTATCGATATGTGTGTATATAATATGAGTAGAGAAAGGATATCCAAAATTTTGAAGATAATCTATTCTGATTTTCTGATTTAATTTGATCCGTAACTTATTCGATATTTTCATAAATAAATATTTTTATCGAATATACAGGGTGGTCTGTATAAAATAACAAATATTTTTTTAGAAAACAAATAAAAAAATAATCAATTTAAAATAATAGTATTTCATTACATTTTAGAAAACTACAATTTTAGTAACTAAATAACTAATTTAGTGAATAAAAATTATAAAATTTATATAATATATATAAATTTGTATATACATACACATATATGTATATAATATATCGGATCAGATATTTATTTTTAAAATATTGATTTTTGTATTTTGTCTT
>NW_026618968.1:0-10232 GCF_000801105.2 Raphanus sativus
AAAAATTAAAGGCTGGACCAAAATATAATTATTAATTAATAAGTAAGTCCAAAACAACTTTCATAATTAGATTTTTAGGGACCGCTTCTCTTTTAATAGAATAGATTAGTTAAATAACGAAATTAAAATTAGGTATTTTAATTTATAAAAGAACGAGTCACCGAAAAGACAAAAAGCTTCCCAAGGGTAGGAGTAGATACGCGTTTTTGTGACCAAGGCGAGTAGGTCAAAACTTTTCTCAACATTACGCAGCACCAACGTCGTAGTTTCTCATGGACTTCAAAAACCTTTCTCAACATTACGTGTTCCTCTAAGAAATCTACTACATATAAAACAAAAAAAATCGACACAACACCATAAAATTTGCAAGGGAGAGTTATTTTCAGAAGGAAACTTGAAACACGATTTGTTTTCTTCATTATGGAGAAGAGGAGAAGAGAAGAGATGATGATAACGGAGGCAGAGATGGAGGCAGCTCAACATCTGATAGAGCTAAGCGACGAAGAGACTAGTCTCGATGAAATAAAGAAGAGGAAGATTGAGGAAATATTCGGTAAAGACGATGTTTATCAAGATCCATGCACGAAAGGAATGGTGATCGTGAGAGTAATGTCACCAAAGAAGAAGAAGAAGATTAGGACGCTCGAGAGTATTTACAAGGCGACGAGACCTATCAGGGTCAAGAATTCAAGATAGTAAGCAACTCTCTTAGGTTTAATATCTTGATTACATACGGTACTGTTATTACGTTATAATGGTCTTGTTTGAGCAAATTACATGACGACTAGACCAAGATATCAGGATCGCCATTGACTCATTGGAGGATTATTACAGCTCTTTTAGGATGAACCTTAGGGTTCTGTTATTACATTCTCATCTTGGAAGCTATGAATGAAGGTTGTTAAATGGTTTAAAAGAAACAAAAGCAGTGTACGTAATTTTGCAATTGAATATTTTGTGAACGTGTTAGAGATTGTTATGAACATAAGACTTGAACGAGCATGAGAATATGGTTCGAGGGAGATAAAGATGCAGATGATTATGATCTCAATTAGTCACGATACTATTAGCTTTCGCTCTATTTTCTTTGTTTTTTTCCTTTTTGTATAAATTTCCGACGCGTAGAAGTCTTTGTTAGTAATAATATAAGCGTGTTGGGGCTTTTATCTTGCGCAGTTAATACTCTACCCAACTCCATAACTGTAATATAACAAGAAATACTAATTCTGGAATATAGCTGACGATGTTTAAACACGACAAAAGAACAACTAATATATGTATTGATTGACAAATACGCGTGCTTAGTATATTTTCCTCATTTGTAATGTGTGCTCGCTAAGTAACTTGCGTAAACTAATATGTTAAAGTTTTAACTTTCAAGTTAGCTAGAACATATTTAGAAGTTTTTTTCCAAAATCTTAACATTTCATTTCATAGTTTTAATATTTTCTAAAATATTTACGGTCTCATATTTATAGCTTTAGAACGTGAGACAGATTTGAGAATTGCAAGAAAGTAGTAACACTTATTAAAACAAAACAATTTTTTTTAAGATCAATTATATGTGAAAGCTTACAAGTTACAACCAAAGAAAACAGAATAAGGAAAAGTTTCATAACATGTACACAGGAGACTGAATATCTATGATCGATGTCCGGTTTAATTATACCAAAGTCAGAACAAGAAAATCTACCAAGGACAAAAACTTGGCCTGCCTCTGCCTGCAGTTTACGCCTTTGCTTTGGTTTCATATTCATGTGGAGGCGGCAATACAAAAAGAAATATTATTCATTCAGTAAACATAAAAGTCATATGGGAAAAAGTTGCAGATATCATCTTTTGTGCAAACCATCTCATGTGCATCGCTCTTTGAGCTGCCACTGCCGCCCTGCACTGAGGCAAACCGCAGATACACAAAACATGCACTCTTCCTGTATTCAGAGTACCAATATATCAGAATCTATCAAACATCAAGAGCAAAAATATGTAAAAGCCATTTTGATTGAGATGGGATGGGATGATATTTTACTCACTTGTCTACATAAATATGGTTGACTCTCCCATATTTTGTACATTCTAATCCAACGTCCTCCTTAATATCTTCATCAAAATCCAGTTCCATCTGCAAGATAACAAAGTTTTATTTGTTCATACTACGTGTTCACAAACATGTCCTTCAATAAAAGACATGCACTTGGCTGACCAATAGGCTCAGTGACAAAAGAAGGGATTGCTGGTGTCGGAAACACTGATGTGGGGAAACCTGGGTTCATGCCTAATTGATTAACAGCTGGTACTCCAAGAGTGCTCACAATGCTGTGAGCACTGGTTACATATTTTCTCGCTATATTCGGCTTATTAATATAATTGAACATTTTTAGCTACGTTACTATTTCTAAAAATCACAAACGGATTTTCCTGAGTTTTGAAACCCATAAACAAAGTTTTGTAGATGTTCTGTTAACATACACCAACAGTAATCTAAGAAAACAAATGGCTGTCAAAATCGACAAGTGGCAAAAAAAAAACTCCACTAGTGTACAAAACCATACTACATTGTCTCAAGTCTTGTCAAAGAAAACAACTGTTTCGAGTTTTTTTTTCCCACACAGAGATAGTAACAAGTTAATGGAGATTCTGAAAAGCTTTTAAATGAAAACCATCTCCATACACGTACATGTTCAAGATCTTAGTACGGCTTTGTGGACCATGGTTTCCTTGTGAATTTGGTGGCAACTCTTTTCAACAAGATCTAAGAGCTTCTCCAAATTCACCGCCCACGAGTTGAGTATCTCGTTGCTGTCCTTTGCGATCTGGAAGCACACGATTCCTGATGGTCTGTCTATTTTCGCAATCAGTGCTTTCGACACTACCATCTCCGAGAGATGCTTCTCCGCCTCCTAAAATTATTCCAACATAACACAATTGTGTATAACGAGCTTAAGAAGTGAGAAGCGCATGATGCAACCAGAGAGAACAGATCAGTTACCTCGATGCTTAAGCATAAAAGCTCTGCAAGTCTCTTTAAGGTTATCCTTGAGTAGTACTTTGAGACAACGAGAATATTCTGCAGATTTTACAAAGAGAGAAAATTAATAACAGCGATTGACAGTTGCCAACAATAATGATCCTCAAGGAGAGAGACTTACATGTTCAATGATTCTCAGCTTCAGATCTTCACCAGCTTTGTCACCCAACGAACCTCCGACCAGGCTTTTTTCTTTCTCAAACTCATCCTTGTATTTGTTCCAGAGTGCTGTCCACTGAATAACCTCCATTGTCACTACCTGTTTCAGAAGTATCCTGCAACCAATTAAAAACCAGAAGAGACTAGTCAGAACTCATATGAAACCAGAAACAGTTTTGAAAAAAGCATATATGGAGAAAGAAAAATACTTGAAATCAGGAATTTCTGATAAATTCTTGTCTTCCAACGTTGCATTGAGTAAGCTTGATTGCATTGGATCATAAGGTGCCAAGACCAAGAACCAGCAGATCTTCCTCAGGACCTATTTTAAAAAAAATAAAAAATTACAGAGAAGTTACTCGCAAACTAACAATGGAATGTATATTATATAATAAACACCCAATCAAATGGTATGACAGCTTACTGGAATCCATTGCTCTGGATTTTCTTTCACAGAAGGGATGTCATATATTGCCTTGTAGCTACGGCAGATTTCGAGGTACTCGTTGTTATGAGAATAATACCTAACATTTGTTGAGTTTTTTATAATCAGAGGTCAGTGGAAAAATACTAAATCAATTTGACACAGAACACAAATCAAGAACAGCATTTTAGAGAAGCGCAAGAAGAACTATACCGAATCATGAGCTCATAGTAAATTCTCTTGAGCTCCAACAAGGTCGGTATGTCAGCAGGAGCCTCCTCTACAATATTCTCACCTTCCTTAGGTTTCTTCTTATCTTTCTTTGTATCCGCGTCAAACACTCTAGGGTTGATCTTCCTAGACAAGATTTGTGCACGGACATAGTCTTGACGATCCAAGCACAAGCGGACCTTTGAAAGTTCACCCCAGAAAGAAAAAAAAAGCAATTAGCGCCACCAATGAAAACACCTTGCAACATCAATATAGCAAAGGGCCTTACTTGTTCAAGGATAAATGCAATTTTCTCAGTTTTTGCCATGGCACCAAACGTCTCCACCTGTTTGTTAATTAATTCATCACCACAGGGATTAACTAGAGGACTTCTAGGGGATTATTATTAAGTAGCAAAAGGTGGAACGAAACTTACAGCAACTTCTTGCATAAGATCAGCAGCCTCAGCGATCTGTCCCTGGTCTTCCTTAATCTTAGCAAGCTTCCTTGTCAGACGCGCCCTTTCAATTTCAACGTAAATCTACAAATATGATGCAAACAATTAATTACACAGAATGATAAAGATAACAAACATAACAACCAGTATCTCAAGCTACGCACCTTCCCTGCAGATACGTTGTTCAACGTCTTGATAAGCTCTATCTTAGTTTCTATATCTGGAGTCTGATCAATATACTGCATCGCTTGCTGCACCATGGATTGCACAGCCTGCATACATACACAGAAGTTCACAAAAATAAATACTCACTTATCACTCTGTATGCATTAATTAAAATTTCAATAAAATTCTGAATATGAAAACGTTAAAAATTGGAGATGAAGTTAATAGACTCCAAATTAAACACCAACGAGACACTGAAAGTAGAACCAATGTTTAGTAATAAACTGAAGCATATAATAACCTTCACTATCTCCAACCAGACAACAACGGACAACTCAAACACTGTAGTAAGTTACAAATGCTGAATCCTCCCGACATTAATAATACATTTAAGTTAAACAGTGAAAACGGAGAAACGACACAATTCGAAGTTTCAAAAAACACTGTAATAAGCTTGAGCACGTGCGCTTTATCTAATTTTAACGATTAGGTTACTACCAAACCACTAGGCCCTACGCAGTTCTCCTCAAGTCAAACAAAATCTCAGTACCTGTTTGAGCTGACCACGTTTCTTGGAGAGATTGAGAATCTGCTCGTTGAGAAGTTTCCAGTCCTTGGCCTCGAAACAGAGCTGGAGAATCTCTGTAGCGGCTTTCCTCGTACCGGCGACGTTCTCCGCGAGTCTCATCTGCTTCTCTTCGTTCAGCAGCCGATCTATCGACGCCTCTAGGTTCCCGCCGTCTCCCTGAAAAATCCACACTATTAACGGAATGAGATGAAAAGTTCGAAACAAAACAGATCTGAGAAATCGAGAACTCGCCATTGCAAAAGCAGAACGAATCAACTGAAAGGAATGATAGTTGAAATTGCGGTGACGGAACGGAGAAACTTGGAGAAAGGAGGCGATAGAGAGAGAGAGATTAGAAGAGGTTATGGAGTTGCTGGAGCACAAAAAAAAAAGTAGAGTCTCAACCCCTTGAACAAGAAAGCTCAGATTCTTCGGTAGATCAGTCCATTTGTTTCTTATAATGGGCTACTAATGGGCTATTAACTGAGTGTTTTGAGCTTCCTTGCAAAACTGATTAGTTTGGTGGGCTTGAGGACAAATTATTATTTTATTTTATTTCAAATTATGTCTTCTAAGACCATCATTATCGGCACATCTTAGCTCGTCTCTTACCCAATATCTGCCCAAAAGAAAATGAAAAATGGGTTAAAATAAGAGGGACGTATACAAAATAAGAAGTTTTCGACAAAGTCCTTGGGAGCACGTGGCAGAAGCGGATAGGGAAACCAAAGGAGAAGACCAAAGTGGACTTTGGTCTCGATTCATTTTGTTCGGCTCCTTCTTCTCTCTCTCTCGACAACCCACACTGATTTCGCGTTTAATCGAAAACCTGACCGCCGAATCGAATCAACACCAGTTCATTCTCGAGTCTCGGCCTCGTTTCTTATCATCTCCATATTCTCTCTCTCTCTCGACGGAGATTTCGACCACAACCGTCTATACTCGCTCACTCCACACGGATCTCGCCTCGCTTGTGCTCCGAATCGAAACAAATCCAGGTTTGTCTTCTTTGTGTGTCCTCCGAACTGAAGGCATGCGTGATAATTACTTGGTTGATTAGTGAATTATTTTGAGTAAAACTCAGTACAATCCTTTTTTGATTGAGTAAAACCCAGTACAATCCTTATTTTGAGTAAAACCCAATTTGAAAACGCTTCTCATCATTCTAGCAAAGCAAAAAATTCATCTCCATCAGAACAAAACACAGAGGAACATGTCACTATTGGAAGTGAGGAGAGATACTTGCAGCTATCAGATGTGCGGATTCCTTTGATTTTTGTAAGTCACCTTAGTGAGAGTGCCAAGACTGGGATGTTACTTCCTTGTGATTTTATTTTCAGACATAATGACGATACATTTCTTCTTCCTGGTAAGTACCACACTTTGTTATGATTCGTATTATGTAATAATGATGTAAAGGGTGGATTTTGTGTTGCAGGTGTTTATGTTAAGAAGAGCATCAGATGAACCTAGAGGCCATGCGGCGGCCATAATGAACGAGGTCTTACTCGATGCAGATTGCAAAGGAGTCATAAACGGTTTTGTGTTGCAGGTGTTTTGCCTTGTTTTAAATTTATTTTCCTCTGGTGTTTGTGAAGAGTGTCATTGTAAAGTGTGTGTCATCAAAATACTAAAAAAATTACCTAAGGACTAAACTAAAGTCCCACCAATAATCTTAACATTTTGTTGTGTTCTTCCACTTGTCTCTTAACATCACACATACTAATATAATAATCCTAAGGACTCAAATTTTGTCCCACCAATAATGATGGTCTAAAAGTCCTTCTAGTATGTGAAGCGATTTAGTCGGTACAAGAATCCTGATGCTGTTCGACAAGTTCGAGAGTATCCTCTTTCTGAATTTAGTTTACAATCATGTTTGCATCTTTATTGAGTAGACCTAGTATTACAAGAATGCATTGATTCTCTTTTTGAAAACCATTTTTCTTGTTGTTCAACAGTTCTGTGTTCTTGGCAATCTCTGTCCTGAAACTGCTGAAGAAGCAGTGGCAATGGTTCCTTCTCTCAAGGTAAAAAATAAACATTTTACCTTCTCTATTCCTTGAAAGAACTATGTTTTGTCTGTGGACTTTTGCGAATGATATAAACTTCTGTTTTGTAGACAAAAGGAAGAGCTCATAGTGATGAAGCAATTGAGAAGATGCTCTCAAGATCTAAAGATTATAAACATATTTCAGGGTGCAACATTCACCTTTCTAGCTGTTGATGTCTGAGAGTTAGTTTTTTCATGTCTAAATTATTAAAAAAGCTAACATGGTCAGAATCTCCGGAATGATATCATCATGTTAAATGAATGTGATTTACAATGGCTGATCTAAGTTCTCAATGTAATTAATTCGTAAATTGAATCAGTAAAAAATTGTGAAGAAAAAAATCTCCAAATTAAGAACTTGCAAGCTTTAAGGTAACTAGTTTATTGATAATATAATATCACTCTTTTTAATAAAGAGCACAGAATCAATAGATCTCTTAAGACTTCAACATAAATATTATATTACCCTAATTAGAATGTGTAATCATAATATGTGAAGTAAGTAAATCAGTAAGGATCTTCTCCAGTGATCACAAGCTCGAAAAGAAGAAGTTTTCTTTCCATCGCAAGTTAGTGCATTAAAGTAGAAAAACCCTATAAAATTTAATGGATAAACTCTAGTTAATTAGTATGACTATACATTTTAGCTACTATAAAAGAATTATCACATTTATCAAAACTTCTCCGTCGTTTCCGATTCATAGTTTTCCACAAAGAGATGAAACTCATGGATGGCTTGGCGTGAACTATCTTTGATTCTGGTGGTAAGTGTTTCTACTTTGAAATAATTAAAAAAAAAATCAAATCACTGAAAATGTATTTTCTTTGCTTTGTACAGAGTATTTTCGACACGAATATATATTAAAAATGTATCAAGAAAGCCTGCAGATTTATCATATGTGGAGACTTGCCGTCCAAGAAAGAGACGAAGCAAGAGAACATCTCAAACATTCGCTTGCTGAACTTTCTCAACTAAGGGAACTCTATGACGCTGTACTGTTGACTGAACAGCAAATGATCACTTATTACCCCGAGGCCATTGATGTAACTACCTGTCATCAGAAGTGTAACTACGATCACTTCCCTGGTGATTATCCGTCGCGGTTCTTGTCTCCGTCGCCGTCGGATCCCGTCTCTAACCTAAGTGTTGATTCATCTCCGTTGGATCTCAGCGTCCCTGCAAATCAGAGCCGTTCTGTTGTTGCTGAGAATATGAGAGATTACGAAACCATTGTGCTGGAGACGATAGGAGGAACGTTGCCGGAATACGGTAAGTTTTTGCAAGCTGTCAGTGAAGCTGGATCGTTGGTTGAGTCATTGCTCGTAACCGGTCCGGTTCCGAAATGGAGAAATCCTCCGGTTCTATTGTCTGGTAATAATATCACAGGAAATTGGAGTTATGGTGGTTTGGAGTATGGTTCGCGGATCCAAAACCGGTCTTTCTCAGGCAAAATGTCAAATTTCAGTTTGATGTCTTAAGTTCCGCATGCGATGTGACCCCCAAAATGTTATGCAAGATTTATTTCGGTTGGTACATGTAATGTTTTAAATTATTTATGTTGCTAAAGAATTTATTTGATCCAATCAATAATCTATACTATAATAAAAGGAGAATATCCTCCACTCTAAAGCTATCCACGTCACTTAATTAAATCAACCAATAGTGAAGCTTTATTTTGCCATGTCATGTCAGACTGTCTTAGAAGTTAAAATCGGGCCACACTTACTTGGGCTGATTAAAAATCGAAGTAGCCCATTTAAACCTTTTCTCTTTCTCAGCACGATGTTCGTAGCAAGACAGGGTTCTCCAACTTTTCCACTCCATCATCACCGTTTTCAATTTCTAAACTCCGTTACTGTGAAGTCATCAAGCTCCAATCTTAATCATTCAATTAATTATGTTCTTTACTTCTCTCTTCATGAGAGCTGGGATATGCAGTGATTAGTTCAGTAGTCGTACCGGGTCAAAACTCTCCAAATTCCCCTTTCTCACACTATAAGTAACCGTTGATGTTATTCACCTGCTCCTCCGCACACTGATTGATGGAACCTACCACCTCTGTGTCTCCCAATCCGAGTAGAACCTCACAGATAATAGTTCTGATGGGCTTTGACTTGGTCTTGCGATGTTGTTGATACATGAGCAGGTATAAGAACTACCTAATATGATCATTTTCAATCGTTGTATCTTCCGCCTATTGTACTTACCAATTTATGTTATTTTAGGGTTTGTTAGATTCCAAATTGTTTTTAGGTTACAGAATTGAATCTTAAGAGTTTCTGATTGCATTTCTCTTATGGAATACCAATCAGTTACTGTTACCATTTCAGAAGGTTTAGAGCAGCTTCAACTTCCCCGTGAGCACCGCTGATTCTCCACACGTAGGTATTATCTTATGTTCTTCTTGCTAAAATTTTGAGATTTAAGCTGTTTACTCATGTCTAGCTGCTACCTAATATTTACTTTCTGTTTCAAACCTAAAATGCTGTTGTTGTTCTTTCTATCAGGAGGTGAACAATTCCCACTCAAGCATGTGATATAGGCATATAGCAGCAGCTGCAAATGTAGCTCTTAAAAGAATCAGAGACGGAACGCCTGGCAACCGTTGCATCTTATTTTAATCTTTATTTGCGGTAGGTTTTCAATAATTATCTGCTGATATTCGTGATTGTTAAGCTTTTAGTTCTCTCTCCCTCTTGGTTTATTGCTAATGTCTGGAAGAATCTCATGAGATGAAGAAGATAACGTTTGGGGATCAGAAAGTGATCTTTACACAGGAAGAAAGAAAGAGTAAATGTTTCTGGAAATTTTCAATACCATATATACACATAAAGATGTATATTCAAATATCCAAGTTAGGAACCTTTTAAAAATTATTTGATTAACAAATTAGCTAAGATACATACAGAACTTAGGAAGACAATGTGTGAGACCTGCCCGCCGTTGAAAATATTTAATCTTACGCCATATATTTGAAAATAATTACCGTGAATTTGTTCCAACGAGAAAACAAACGGATTACATTTTTTACATAATTTGTATGTTCTTTTTGTGACATGTTACGATGAATAACTGGGCTAACAACAACAGACGTTGTTAAACACAAGCATTAGTAGTAATTACAATGATTGAAACACATCTGATTGGAAACAGTTGCGATGAGAAGC
>NW_026618969.1:0-10231 GCF_000801105.2 Raphanus sativus
GAACCATTGGAGCAAATCCAACTCTATAATAGAGTTACTCTATTTTAGAGTGAATTATAGAGTAAGTTTTTGTGTTCCATTGGAGATGGTCTTATCCCTTCTTTATTGGGTAACTTTGATAATGGTCCCCACCACGAATCAAAAACTGTAATATAGTGAACTTTGTGATTCATTATATATGTGATAATGTCTAGATGCACTCGTGAATCTGTATTTGCATAAACTAACTAGCTAAGATTTGTTATATTGAACAGAACTATCCATAAATACAAATTTTGTTTGCATATGTAGAAATCAGAATCATCTAGACATGCTTGCATAGTTCAATTTTTTCAGTATACTTGTTAAACAAAACTGACAAGTGTCTTAGGATTTATATGTATACGAGTTTTACCAAAAACACATGTCTTGCGCCAGTAACCAAAAAAAGCACATGATTTGAATTATTTGTTGTTGTCCAAAAAAAAGACTTGTCACATGCAAATGGATTGGTCGAGTCAAACACATGCATGATCTCCCCAGTGAAAATTAAGAAAATAAGTAAACTAAAATACAACATATTTGCAATAATCACTTGTGGTATATATTAAGACCTAATTGTTTTCTTTTTTAACTACCGTTTTAAAAAGTCAACTCATCAATTGCCGCGTATAACCAATAGTTCGAGTCTTAAAATACTCTTGAAAAGGGAGTAGGATATAATATATCTTACGTGATTGCTAGGACGTGAGTTAATCAGTTTTCTCACGAATTGATATGAGTTGTCACATTGAATACATGGTTGCATGCAATAGTAAACGCGTTGTTAGAGAGCTTTGAAGTTTTCTTTGAAAAAAAGCCGTGTACGTTATCTGTTGCGTTAGAGTAATGACCCAATTCGAGATTACTTGTAAGCAAAACTAGAAAGTTCATATACATATTTAAATGTCTTATGCTCACCGGTGTATCCTATCATTTCAAAATTTTGACATATTTTCATATCTAGTTTGATAAAGACAGATTTTGATTGCTTTTCTTGGAATTAAAGAAGATCGATCATGAAACCATCAACAACCTTTAAAAGGTATCTATTGTCCTATTCAAACTTATCTTTAACAGGAACTGTAGGGTTATAGCCAAATATGAGGTTTTTTTTTTGAGACTCTCAAATGATATAACGAATCATAATGTTTAATATGAATCGAGCGTGCGTTAAAATTCTAAAAACTCAGTTATGAGCTGAGATTGTTGTTGTTGTTGTTGCTGCTGCTGCTGCTGCTGCTGCTGCTGTGTTTACTGATTTCAGAAGTTGTTGAAAACATTAATGTCACAATACATGCCAGGTATCAATTAAATGTTCGAAGTGTTTGCATAAAAGACGATGACTTGTTAAGTGGATTTTATCATCTCTTGGCACATGCATTAAGAAAAGTCAAAGACCAAGTAACACGCTCACAAGTGTACTGAGTTAAAATGCCGTAGCAGTAAAGGTCTGTACAAATTGAGTAGTGTTTTGTCACTGCAAGTGCAGGTGATTGTCTTTTTCTGGAATCATTTGATCATATTTTGTTTTTTTTTTTTTTTTTTTTGATCATATTTGATATGATCATATTCTGTTTCTCATTACTTTATTTGTTCTAGATATATTTTAAATTTGTTCACACATTAAAAAAATGACATTCATATTATAAATACATCATTTCATGTAATTATCAATTTGCAATAAAATAAAATTAATAGTAATTTAATAAAGTCAATTAATTTTACTGAAATTTATAATTATTTAAAAATACAAATAACTTTACATGTCGAGAAAAACATATATATATGTTCTTAATCTAAGGGTTCACATTAACCAATGAGCTCTCTAAACAAGTCAGCCATTAACCAATCACCAATGAGCTCTCTAAACAAGTCAGTCATAAGGGTATTTAAAAAGGAATAAAATGAAGTATAAAATAAAAATATTTTACTCCTGCCCCGGTTCTCATTCTATAATAAAATAAAAGATGAGTTTATTCTATAGAATAATCTATTTTTTTTATTCATTACTCTATTATAAGTGAAAAATGAATATGATTGAATTATTTTTAATCCATATTCTATTTTACTCTGTTTTAAAGAAAAAAAAAGAATTTTACATTGAAAATACTCTAAAAACATCTCCAACTCATTATTATTTTTGTTTTTATAACACATTTTTATTTCTTCTTTTATAATAGAAATCTCTAAATAGAAGAAAAAATAACATTCTTCTATTTATATTCTATATTTAGAGATTATTATTTTATAAGAACACATTTGAGTATATCTCATATCTATCATAGAATTACTTTCTTTTATAAGTGAAAATAACAAAATACATTGGAGATGGTTTAAGGTGAACTGGAGTTAAAATTGATAGAGCGAGTGGGAAATAGAATCGTGAGTAGGCCTGAGCACAGGTCAAATACTAGCATATTTTTTTAGTATTTGTGATTTGCTTCGTACTTCACGGATATCCGATTTTTCGATTTGTTTCGTTTCAGAAAAATACGGATTTTTGATTTTCTGGATATCCAACTTTTTTCTATATTTTTGAATATTCACATATATTTTACGGATACTTCATCCACTTTATTCAATACAAGTAAATCTAAAAAAATATAACCAATTTATTTTTTAGAAATATAATTTACATTAAAATAAAGCAAAGTAAATAATTAATGAAACTATATGTTTTATAAAAAAAAATTAATAATTTTTTATTAAAAAATATTTTATAAAAGTTGTAGTTTTATATAAAGATTTTATATTCTTTTTATTTAGTACTTTTATAAGTAACTTCTAAAATAAAATTTAATAAATTATATGTTAAATAATAATATAATTGTATACATTTAGAACTCTATATTTAATCGTATATATATATATATATATTTGTATAAAAATCGGAGTATATAGAATATTCATCTCTAATTTTTTTAATATTTGTGATTTGCTTCATTTTTAATGAATATTGATTTGTACTATTTGTTTTATTTAAAAAACTTACGAATATTCAATTTTTTTGGATCGAACAGCATCGAATAACCAATCAAATAAAATTTACCGGATAAAATACCCAGCTTTATCCTTATCGTGAGCTTGTTTTAATTTGACTTGTTTATAAAATTACAAAGACAAATACTTTACAAGCATGGGGCTATTCTACGGTTATATAGACTGTTGTTGTTACAGACAAGTGGAGCTCGGCTGCTCGAGACAGAAAATACGATAATAGAAGTAAACATTGGTTAAAACTTTCTACTATTTATTCATTTGTTTAGTCGGAATCCTCTCGTGGTACATTGGATCCGGTATCTCTCGTTCCTTCACTTGTCCAATATTTGATAGATAATACATTCATGCGGTGTTCTCTTGTCGTCTTTCCTATATCGGTTTCCCCTCAAATAATTGTCTTCTCTTTAAAAAAAATTATAATATGAGAAGGTATAGGATTCTAAGTGAGATCTGATGTTCTCGAAAGAACAATTCCAACAAGTTCATGTTTATTTTATTTTTTATTTGAATAGTTCACGTTTTTAGTATGATGAACAGAGTACCTACCAGTCCACAACTTCGATCCACTTTCCCTTATCTTAAGTGATAGGATTGTGTTGACCAAAAATAAAAGGTGATAGGATTGTAATTAGTTTTTTTTTCTTTTGTCTTTGGCTTACAGGTTAGGATAATAAATTGGTTGATAATACTACTCCACTGTATTGGTACTTGATCCGATATTTGAACCAAGTACACAATTCAAATATGAGTTCGATAGGTAGGCAAAAAAGAAAAAGTATTTAAAACGTTATTCTTTTAGGATAGGAACTGTGACCTCACAAAATGAATGTTTGAGAAATGAACTATAGCTTGGACCACCGCAAAAGTATATACATGTAGGACAGAAGTCTCGTCATTTGATTGTTTAATAATGTCTAGTGAGTGCTTTCAGGTTCTGCTTAAATTAAGAAACGCACTAACACACACCTGAAATGACGTCCCCTAATCTTAAACTTTATGAATTATTAGGTTAAAAGTTCTTTGGATTTATGTTTACAAATATATTTATGTTAACAAAAGAATTAAATAATTACCGCCTTCTTTTTCAAATTGAGTAAATCTCAAACATACCCCCATATACATACCGGAAGCCAAAACCGGTTAGTAACAGAAAAAACAATAACGACTTGTATGCTATTTGGTTTGTGTTAGTGGGATTCATGCTATTGCTACAAACAGCTGTGGCTGCATATCATCTAAAGCCATCAGATAATCACCATGTCTCAGGAGGCATTGACCAAAACGACCCCAGCGTCCCAACACCTTCAGCCACGGGAACTGAACCGAGTCCAGCTTCCGTTTGTTGAGCCAGAAAAGCTTGAATTTCATCATCTATGTTGTTATAGTAAGCTGTTGGTTGAGGCTGAGGAAGTGTTTGAGCTTGTCCCTGAACCGGCATATAATTATAAGCTGTTGGCTGAGGAAGTGTTTGAGCTTGTGTCTGAACCGGCTGAGTAGGTCGAATGGTCATGTGGTCATACCCCGTGGAACCGGGCATTAGACTGCCTCTCATACGGATCTGTCCTGTGTTAGCAGGAGTCAAATTCATGGACTCACGCGACGATGCTGCGCCACCAAGATTCCGTCTTTGAACAGGTGTTTGCATGTGTCTCTGGACGGAGGTCCCTCCATAGTTGTTGACACCCAAAGTTTGGGGATGTGTAATGGAAGATGGGATCGATCTTTCCTGCACAGTGGACATGCTCCTGGTGGGAAGCCTCTGGTTCTGCAAACAGATGGGAACATAATTTTTAAACAGAAAGAATAACAAAAGAATAACAATTGAGTACATATGGATGACGAACCTGCATTGCATACTGGTGATGATTCAACGGAGGAGGCATGGGTGTCAATGGAGTTTGAGTTGTGCTATTTCCATATATATGACTCCATCTCTCCATCAAATCAGTGGTTCTTCCGAGACAATTTCTAAGGGGGGTAACATGTGACCCTTGAAACTGAGAAGACTGAGCACCAGGCATTGATATGTGAAAGCTGGGAGTATTTGTAGCTAATCTTCTATCTTGCGGATATGGGTTGGTACGAATGGCATCTCTTACTGCTGAGTCTCGACTGTTTCCTACTTGCGTAGAGTTGATGAAGTGTTGCTGCCCATCAACTATATTCAAAGTTTGTGGCAACTCTGGCAGTGCGTCGGTTGAAGGAGAAGACAGACCCCGGATCTCGGATACACAAGGCTTCTGTTCATTGACTTGAGTGCCTCCGGATGTTTCCATTTCATCCTCATCTCTGGTAAGATCCAAAACAGTAGGCCCCAGGTTTTGGAAACTAGTTGGGTCCATGTTTTCATGAGTGGTTTCCCGCACACCTCCCGCATTCTCACCGTTCTCCGTTACAACCCTCCATGATCCATCAGCAGAGATAACCACATCCCTAGCATTACATCCCACCTCTTCTAGAATCTGTGGATATTGGACAATGTTGTTTATCCAGCGTAGGATGTCAAAAGATATACCACCAAAGCAACAGTAGTAAGATGCTTTACCTTTATCATGTTTTGATCTACACGGATGTCAGTATAGCAAACAGACTGATTGCAATGCGGGCAGCGCCATGATGGTATTCTCGTATTTATTTTGACGTAGTTCCAGAAATCAAAACACTGCAACAGAAAATAACAAAATGTTATAGTTTCTCATACTAAACAGATATCGGAACACAAGACTGATACTATCATTTCTCGTACTAAACAGAAAGTGTGTCACCTGAAGATGTTTACAGGCATGACCCTTCACAGGAAGTTGGAAACGTGTGCGGCTGTTACAATGGTGATGGTTAGATCTTTTAAAGGTTAAGGTAACTGTGAAAGCAATTTCTTGAGATGTAAATCTAGAATAGCATCCCCGTACCTGATAGGACAGCTGAGAGAGATCCTTGATGGGCCCACAATTATGTCACAATCTACAGAAAAAATGAAAAAGACAAACAGCGGTTGATCTAGAGAAGAGTTTTCTCAGAAAAAGTGTTTGAATGCAAAATGACTACATGACTTCATTGTGGAATATAAAATACACATTAAGCGAATGGTTTCTTATCCTAGTGACTATTAGCTCTTGAATTTACCTGAATTTGATTCAATGACTTCAGAATGAATATAATCTTTCAGCAACGGATTCGCCGGCAGTGCTAAGGTATCGAATAAAGCAATAATAATGAAGTAACTACCTGTAGCAAATGAATATCTGTTTATTATCGCTGAAAATGAGAAGACGAAAAGAAGATGATGGAAAGAATATCGATTCAACGGAAACCTCCAAAGCAGCCTATTGCTTGCAGAAGATTTGACCCAGCGTTGAGCAGGCTAGTAACATTCGTTAGACACTGCGGCCCAGAATCCTGAAAAAATTACAATAAACAATTTACTTGGAAAGCCAATGTGGTACAAACCTTTGATAAGCCATATCCGAGAAACAAGTGAAATGCACAAACCTTTGATAAGCCATATCTCTTTTCAACGCCCTTTCCATTCAATAAAAAGCTGTAATTTCACATAGAAAGCCAATGTGGTTAGTTACCATACAGAAACTGCTTCCCAAAACGGAAAAAGGGAAAGCAATCACACCTGACTTCTTGAGGATGTATAATACAACTTGATTTGCTTATGTCCTCTGTCCGGAAAACAAATAATCCCTGAAGAGCAAGCAAGATTTCAATACGCATAATAAGCGGATACATTAACAGGGATCCAAACATATAAAATGCTGAAGTGACACGACCAGCAAAGCTTAAAAGTACATTCATGCATCTATCTACCTAGTTGCACCAAAAACTTGAATAGAGGGGAAACCACACATGCACAATACAATATGAGCGGTAAAAGAGAATTTAAATGAAGACGCAGAAGGTAACACCAAAACTATAAGAGTAGTAAAACGCATCCATAACATAAATTTCAATACATACAACTTTCTGTTTGGGAGAATGTTGCAACATCTTTTTTGAAATATGGAAGTCCTTCAGCATTATGTTTGATTCTGCCTGCCAGAAGAGAAAAAAAAAAGCTAACTTAGCACACATTAAAAGGTGCTTAGAACTGAATAAGAAAATAAAGAGTCACCTCCGACTCAGAAGAAACAAGAATTTGCCCCAACTTTGTAAATGGATAGTACCTACAAAATATATAAAAAGAAAAAGAAGATTCAAAAAGACCAACATTCCGATCTTAGCACACTTTCTAGTATTGAGATAGTGAATCAACAAGTTTGCCTAAGAAGTTGCTAGATATATTCGACTACTCATTCTTTGTAAGTTAAAGTAGCATACAGAACTGCAGCCTACCTTTCCATGACCTGCGGAATCAGACTGACTGGACTATTTAAACCGGAGGCGACGTTTTCAGGACCGCTGAAACCTTTCCACATCTGCACAAAGAAGAAAAAAAATCGCTACAATAAGAATCCTGAATATCCTCAAAAAATTCGTCTGGAAGGAACTACACATACCGAGTCTACAAGAACCAACAGTTCTTGAGATTCTCTCTCCGGGAACCATCCAAGCCCACAAGCAGTCTGTGATATAGAAAACATAAACATAGTTATTATAAATAAAATATACCTCAACGCAAGTAACCTATACACTATACAGTCCCGTCACATCTAAATCAACAAAACTTGCAGGAAAATTCCGAATCTAGTGGCTCCTCTGCCAAAAGTTACTAACTCTGTTCTTATCTTATACCTTGACTGAGATCATCAGCACCATTATCACTGCCTTCGTTTCATCATCGCATCTACGTCGAAACACCTGACACCATAACAACAAACACACAGAAACAACAGCAGCAATGAGTATACTAACACCAAACAAGAAGAACCACCTTGAAAAATTGAAACTTTATAAGTCTAAAAAAAACTAAAACAAACTTGATTAAGGGCTTTAGCAAGGTGTTGAGCATCCACGGGAACTTCATCGTTCCCAATAGAGGCATCGATTCGACTGCAAATTCACACAAAAAGAACCCTAATTACAAACCATTTTTGAGAATTTCACCAAATGCAGAGTGAAAGCAGAATCAACTTAGCGAGAGAGAAGCAGTAAGCGTGAAACTCTTTGTTGCTTTCGACTTCACTGCGATGGTTCAACCTAATAACGTTAAAACAAATGAAGAATGTTCGTTTTAACTTCCTTTTTTTTTTAATAAATCGAAAGTATTAAACAAATCAAAAAAGGTCAAACGAGACTGATAGAATATTAGTCTAAACAGAGTGATGATGAGAGAAGAGCAAAATACGTATAACTCGTCGGAGTCACCATTGATAAGATTCGTCTTCTTCTCCTTCTACTCTTCTCCGAGAAGTTAATCTCCCAAACCCGTCACGACGACGTAAGCCGCTACTAGGCAAGCAGCTTATAACTTTTGCTCAGCGTGGTCCTTGTATCTTTTGTTGTTGTTTGCAGTTTACTCCTTTGTGTTATATAATTTCTCAGCGTGGTCCTTATAAAGTTTGGTATTTGCTAGTGGATACCCTTCTAGTTATTGTCTTTCTCACCATCTCCCCCCACAGAAAATATGAACGGACTATAATAAATCAAAGGCGAGATTAAGTGCCACGCTGGCAATCCGCGAGATTCTATGACTAACCAATCAGAGTTAATTATATTCAGCCTATAAATAAAGAAGAGCAAAGAAGCCCTAAAAGGCACTGAACAACATCTTCCGCTCTCTCACCACCTCTCAATTCAATTTTCTTCAATCGTAATTTTCCATTTTCGCTTCGTAAAAGACGATGAGCAGCACCGGCGCAGGAAGCGGCACGACCAAAGGAGGGAGAGGAAAGCCAAAGGCCACCAAGTCCGTTTCTCGTTCGTCGAAGGCAGGTCTCCAGTTCCCCGTCGGAAGAATCGCCAGGTTCCTCAAGGCAGGGAAATACGCCGAGCGTGTCGGTGCCGGAGCTCCGGTCTATCTCTCCGCCGTTCTCGAGTACCTCGCCGCTGAGGTATTAAGTCAATTCGATTCGATTGGATTTGATAATTAGGTTTTGGTATTGTTCTCTGATTCGATTTGGTTTGGTTTAAAGGTGTTGGAGCTAGCTGGAAACGCGGCGAGGGATAACAAGAAGACGCGTATCGTGCCGAGACATATTCAGCTTGCGGTGAGGAACGATGAGGAGCTGAGTAAGCTTTTGGGAGCTGTGACGATTGCTAACGGAGGAGTGTTGCCGAATATTCATTCGAACCTTTTGCCTTCCAAGGTTGGGAAGAACAAGGGAGATATCGGATCTGCTTCTCAGGAGTTCTGAGTTCTCTTTTTAGCTCTTTTGTTCTCTTGATGTAACTTTATATGAGTTTTGATTAATCGTTGGGTTTGCAAGAAAAAAAAATCGTCGAATTCAACAACGAATCAAATCGGATTAGGAGCTAGGTTTGTTTAGGTGTTAACATCGATTCCACTAAGGAACTGGAGCAACAGCTCTGGTTTGGCGTCGTGTGAGAAAATTAGTGGACTAGTAATGATGCATCTGAATGAATGGGCCTATTTAAAACGGGAAAATTGTCATTTAAATCATGAACTTTCAAATTTGGTTGAAAAAAAGCCTGAACTTTCTCTTGGACCATTTAAAGCACCAACTTAATTTGATTAGCTATTTTAAACATCAATTTAGTTTGACTAAACCATATTAAGCACGACGTTAACTCGGGTAACAGAATGATTAAACGGAGTTAAATGCCGTCTCTAATCTCCGTTAAGTCCAAAACGACGTCGTTTAATTTTTTTAAAAAAAATCGCATCCAAATGCATCGAACCTGTGATCAAAGACACAATCATTGGAAAGCCCAAACCACTAGACCACATGCACTTTTTCAACTTGATTGATTACTAATACTTATTATTATGAAACCTCCAAATCATCTTCTTCCACTCTAAATCTCTAAGGGGGATGTATTCAATTTAGCATTTGATGTGATTTGATTTTTAATGGAGTTTTAGATGATTTTAATAAGTTGCAGAGATTTAGGTGATTTTTGTTAAACTACTCTAGAATATCACCTAAAACAATGAGATTTGAGTTTTATTTTTTTTTTAACTAAGAAACTCCACCCAAACACCCTAAAATCACCTCAAAACTTTAAAATCCCACAACTTAGGGTGATGTATTCAATTTAGCATTTGATGTGATTTGATTTTTAATGGAGTTTTAGATGATTTTAA
>NW_026618970.1:0-10231 GCF_000801105.2 Raphanus sativus
AACACCGGGCATTTGGTCTAGTGGTATGATTCTCGCTTTGGGTGCGAGAGGTCCCGAGTTCGATTCTCGGAATGCCCCATTAACTTTTTGCAACGGAAATGTTTAAAATGCCAGCTAACATTTCATCAATAATGAATTATATACAATCAATTTTACTATCAATCCTTGAAAGTCAACTTATAGAACTAGATTTAAAAGGATGCTAATGGAACTAAATCAACAACGGGCATTTGGTCTAGTAGTATGATTCTCGCTTTGGGTGCGAGAGGTCCCGATTCTCGGAATGCCCCATTGACTTTTTGCAACGGAAATGTTTAAAATGCCAGCTAACATTTCATCAATAATGAATTATAGACAATCAAATTTTACTATCAATCCTTGAAAGTCAAATTATAGAACTAGATCTAAAAGTATGCTAATGGAACTAAATCAACACCGGGCATTTGGTCTAGTGGTATGATTCTCGCTTTGGGTGCGAGAGGTCCCGAGTTCGATTCTCGGAATGCCCCATTGACTTTTTGTAACACAAATGTTCTAAAGGCCTGCATAAAATTGTTTAGAATATAATCTCGATTTAATCCTAGATGTTTTTATAGTTATTGTCCTACAACTGCAGAGAATATGTTCCTCTTTCATTTCAGCAAGAGAGAAAGAAAACTTAAACAAGTTAAGTTTCATCATTGAGCACATAATACAAAGAAAAGGAATAGCATACCGCTGCATCACGTCCAATTTCAATACGTCTTTTAACCAGAACACTTCATACGGTGAAGGCCATCACAATTTCTGAGCTGCCAGATTCATCAAGCTTGAGCTGCAAAAACAGCACAAGAATCGTGATTAAGCATCAAACATCAGGGAAAATAAAGAAAATGGATGGCATAAACATCAGTGAAGCAGATAATGAAAAGACTGGAAATACTAAACTTCAAAATTCCAAACTCATTTAGTATGAAATCCTCTAGAATGAAGAGTGAAATATTTTCCTTTCTCAGCAAAAGATTGTAAGCATTAAACATCAGGGCATTTGGTCTAGTGGTATGATTCTCGCTTTGGGTGCGAGAGGTCCCGAGTTCGATTCTCGGAATGCCCCATTGACATTTTTAGTAAATGTGATGTATATGTATGACCAAATAAAAATATTTTTTTCTGCTTCATTGCAAGCCATACATTTCAAATGCAGTTCCAGGTACAGAAATTATAAATAGGGATCCAGAACTAGCTCTTAGATAGTGTATAGCCTGAAAAAGCTAGAGTGTGAAATCCAGCGGTTTTCAGTATAGCAATAAAGTCAAGTCAAATGTTTAAGACACACAAGAACATATAGCATATTCAAAAAAATTAACAGGAAATTCTTTTATCCTCTTTCGAGTGTTTTCTCATGGAAGAGGCTTGAACAACTTAACTGGAGTATTTCCATACAGAGTGCAATACTAACCAGAAATCCATTTTTCTGTGGCAATGCAAATGACCATTCCATTTTAAATTCAAGTGAAGAGATCTCATCATGTTAGACTAGAATATTTATTTAGTATAGTAAAAGTCAACTATGGGAACTAGACCAAAGTATGACCAAATCTTACACGTTTTAACTAAATTGCTTAACAACATGTCATCTGTCTAGTGGTATGATTCTCCCTTAGGGTGTACGAGTTCAATTCTTCTAAAATAATTTCATAGTGGGGAATGAAACAAGAGGTCTTATGCTTAGGGCCGACCCTTATTATATGTAGTCTAGGAATATTGGATGCAAGAGGTCTTATGCTCAGGGCCGACCCTTATTAACAAATTAAAAAGTTTTACAAAGTAAAGAGCCTTTTGAATGCTCAATCCCCATGTATTAAGTGTAGGCTCTAGTAGCCAAAACAGCCTTATATGATAATGATACATCATAATGTTCTCCTGTAAGGCCATAGTCTAAACCTAGGAAGCAATTTGCAAGCAACCATTAAATGGATAAGGCAAGTACTGTACCAGGGATCTCGCTTTTTCATGTAAGTTTCTCCAGACTCCACGTAATCATCCAACATTTCAGGTGGAAATTCGTCGAACAGGTGGTGGGCATATCTCACGGCGTAGCGTATCATCCCCCCCAAAGCAAGGACGGATCCGACAAAAACGTTCACTTTTTTTCGAATGTTCGACGAGACGAGTGTGAATCTTTTGTCCCCATCAGCGAAATTAACGATGACGAGCGTGAGGAAACACAAAAAGATAATAAACTTGTTTAGGGGTTTCACAAGATCCGGTTTATGCACGCACAACTAGAATTGCTAAATCCGGTTTCACCGATCTAAATCAAACCAGAACTAAACCAATAACATTCGGTTTCTACATTTCATAAGCCGAATTAACCGAATTGGAAACTCCTACGCGGCATAACCAGTTTTTCAAGGTTATATGTGCTCATGATTGTCCAAGTAAAAGCTACAATATGATTGTCAAGTTCAAGATGACAGACAAAAATTAACATTACCAAGTGACAATATGATTTGTGTCACTGTTTAATAATCTCCTATTTTAGGTCAACCACTAATAAAATATATAATATATGGTGTTTGGTGGTCAAACTCAAATAGAAGGAACAATGGACAAGGGTTGGTGTGGTGGGTTAGACGAATGTTGCATAACCAACCAAATCTAGTGTTTATGGTTTAAGCCTAACTATACCATAGAGAAGCCACATACATACTTCTGCAACAACCACCACCACTCTACAATGAGAGGGTTCACCTAACTCGACCCGACCCTTGAGCTAAGTAACATATATATAGGAAGAGATTGGATGAAGTTCTGTAGTAGTCTCTGAAATTGTATCCCAATAAAAAGCAACATGTCTTGCAAAGGAGAGGTTGTGTTGCGTGCGGAGGAAGTATTGTTTCTCCTACCTTCAACCCTTTTCAATGAGATCTTTCTTGATTACACCGGTCCATTTCCACAGGTTTTTATTCTGTTATAACATTAGATGACTTATACAATTATTATGAATGTTAAGCATGTCTAGTTAATCTAATCTTTGTTACGTAATCGACTAGAGCTATAGAGGATGTAGCTACCATGATAGGAAGCCAAGGATGTGGCACGCCTTGAACCACTATGGTTCCATAAAGAAGCCAAGTAGTGATGATGCCAGCAAAGGACGAGTTAAGCCACGTGGCACTGGAGTGTTTCTTCCTGCCAAACCGATGAGTATCATCTCAGAAGAGAAGAGACCCAAGAAGAAGACATGTCCCATCATCTCCTCTCATTCCAGACAAGTCTTTCTTCCTAAAGAATGGGCTTATTAGCTAGTAATTAGCATTTATTTACCTTGTGTATATCGTATACTGCTATAAAACATTAAACACAAAAATAAGTTCTAATTTTCCATCTCTAGAGTTTGGGATCTATAACACCACTCCAATTAACAATACAAGTCCAGCTTCAATTCATAAACATGAACATATATATCTTCCAAAGCAATATAATAAAGACAATGTACCACTAAGGGAATTGATCTAGGAATATCCTATTCAGAGAAAAGTCAACTAAGAGAATTGAAAAACTATTGTCATCTTCAACCTAATAGCTAAAGTGCTTAACAACAGGGCATTTGGTCTAGTGGTATGATTCTCGCTTTGGGTGCGAGAGGTCCCGAGTTCGATTCTCGGAATGCCCCTGTAACATTTTTTTCTCTATAATTTTTCCAAAGTTCAAACCAAACTGAAAAAGCTTCCAATATTTTGGTTTTATTGCAGATCATACAAATCCAAAAGCAGTCCCAGTGAAAGAATTATAAACCAGGTTATGCTTTTCAAACGGAGCAGCATATCCATTACTAGTACTAACACAAGTGCAACTAATCATTTCAGTTGGAAGAGATCTCATTGATTTAGATCTAACTAAGACAAAAGTATTTGTTTAGTAAAAGTCAACTTAGGGAATATTTCAAAGTATGACCAAATTTTCAACATTTTAACTTAATAATTGCTAAACAATTGAAGACCTATATATATATATCTCCCTTTCATTTCAGCAAGTGAATATCATAACAAAACCCTCAAAAATATTATCATTAACTATTAACGCAGTGGAAAAGAAAACCATACCGAAGAGCATCTCGTTTTGTAGGCTGCCTACTTAACACAACGAATGAGCTGCTGAAACAGAAACAGATATATTTTTTTCAGAAAAAGAATTGTGATCAAGCATTCCAACATAAAAAAAAAGCATCAAAGAGGGAATGCAAAAGGAAGGCATCAACTGAATAACATGAGAAATAGAGCATTTAGAACGAGTCTAGTGAGACCTGTTTGATAGATTCTTCCAAGAACCATGGATGAAGAATCAAAGCCATCCACAAACAAACTGTCAAGGGAAAACAAGATCAAACCTAAACCATGCTATAACAGGCGAGGATGTCTCAAGTAAAATGAATGGTGGTCCTGGTGTTAACCTACTAGGCAATAAGTAAACGTAAGTGAATGTGTCACTGAAACAGAACAAATCTAGTCCAGAGACAAAAAAGTTGCAATCGCTACGAGTAATAAAAATTATTACAAGGTTCATAAGACAAGTTTGCTTTCAAATTTTTGTTCAGGGATACAAAATTTATTTATTTAGCAGAAATTTTACAATAGAAAATGAGCCTTTGAAGATGAATCTGAGATGTCCTCCAAATCAATGACTGAGGGTGAACCAGAAGAACCAGCCAACTGCTCTCTGGATCACAATTATGCACAAATGAAGCCTAGACAAAGTTACAAAATAATTATATAAAAAATTCAAGAATACAGACTGACCTAGATCATAACGAGATGAAAAACCCCTCCACTTATCTCCTCATAAATAGAAGATTCATGGAAAATTGTCAATGAGATGTCTCGTCTGGACATGAACTAAGAGCGTCCACATATACGTAAGTAAGTAGCCTAGTTCTGCATTCACTGGTACATAATCAGTTTCATGGAGTGTTATGACCTTTCTTGTTTGGTCTTCTACTAGAAGAAGACCACATTAAGGCATACAAGTATGTTTCTCTACCATTTTAGGGTACTTAAACTTAGGGCACTGCTCGATGAAAGCAGGTGGTCTTTTATAAGTCACAGATGCAGCTCTGATCAAAATCCCGGCAGTTAGACCCCATATCGTATAATCTTTATCTCCGGTTCGATAATCAAAGTAGTGGATCAAATACTTTTCTCCCATCCACTCTCTCTCTTCGGATCTTCTGTTCTCATCCTGGACAAGAAACAAAAAAAGTTTCAAGCAATGATGCTTCAGAAGGAAAAAAGATTTAAGTAACGAGAGGATAACCTTGAGGAACATTTCCAAAGGTGCATCAAACACAGCTTCCACTTCCGCAGGATTTGGTTTTGGATTGAATGTGTTTTTGTCCTTCAAGATTCCTATCACAGGTATTACTCTGAGGAGATGCTGTAAGACAAGGACACGCACGTAAGAAAAATATCAATACGCATCTATCACTTTAAAATAGAAAAAAATGAAGATTAACAAACAGCAAAGAACATTATTATCCTTAGAGCCAACAACAACAAAAAGGTATGATTATGAGCGTATTAACACAGCTACTACTGAATAACATTCAGGATAAAGAAAAAACTAGATAGTTTGTAACATCCACGTCACTGGCAAAATCCCATACTCTGATCTAACTAAAAACATTGTATCATTCAGCATCTGTTCTTTATACCTTGGACAGAAATGGTTCGAGAGAAGTGACAACATCAACAAGAGAAGGGTCTAAACCAATCTCTTCCTCGGCCTCTCTGGTAGCAGTCATCCCATCATCTTTATCACCCTCCTCTGCTTTACCACCCGGCAGTGAAACTTCTCCTGCAACAACAGAATTAAAAAAAAAAAACATAACCAGTAAGTTGATAGCAACCACCTCATTTATTAGAGATCACTCTGTATTCTTAAAATCAAGAACAAACCCGAGTGAGTAGACAATCTGGAAGACCTCTTAGTGAGGATGACGCGAAGATCGCCCTCGTCTCCTTCGAAGATACAGATCAGCACAGCCGCTCGCTTCGGTTTGAACCTCTCAGGATCTTTCGGAACCGGAGTCATGGATTCCTGAAACCCAACCTGAGAAACCACCTTCCCTGCGCTCTCCTGATCCGCCTGCGTCTCCTCATCATCGTTTTCGAACGATGAAGAAGGCGGTGGCTTGTACATGCGCAGTTGCTGGGCCAAGGCGGCGAGTCGAGAAGACCCACCGAAAGAGGATGATGCAGTCAACGCAGGCTCCATGAAACTGCAGAGGAGGGTTGTGCGTGCAAGTAAAGGAAGCCTGCGATGGAGTAAAAACATCAAAAAGAAAAGAATCCGATTTCAGAAAAAATTGGATTCTGTGTGTGGCGAAATCTAATGAGAAGAAAGATTAGATCCGAACAATCAGTTAAAAAGTTTGGAAAAAAGTTCGACACGTACTCGTGTGAGAACACGTGTTTCTTCTTGTCTTGTTCTTTCTTTTTGGCTCGTGGGAACCGGGGAAGCTTCAGAAAAAGGCAGAAGCTTTGTTTGCTTGCTGTCAGAAATTGAGAAATGGGCCCCACCCGGTTAGATACTGTTCGATATTGTAGAAACCGGTTGAATCGGTTATCTAAAAATAACTATCGGTTCGGATATTTTATAATCCAAATTTACTCAAATAACCCTTATTATTTTTGTTTTCTCTTACATAATCCCTTTGTCTTTATGGCGATAACCAGCCAATGCTACAGCGCCACGTGTGTCGTGACGGTCATTATACATATTGAATAGAAGAAAAAACTTATTTTTTTCTACTTTCTCCTGATTGCAATTTGCTCTTCTCAAACTTTTCCGAGAGAATTCGATCTTAGGTTTTTGTTTTTCTCCTTTTGATTTGAGCGTCGATGGCATCGAACCCTCACAGAGGCGGTGCGGGTGGTTCTCTTTACGGAGGTGCCGCTCCATACAGATCCAGGTATGATGGTTATATTATCAGTTCCCTCTTTTTCGAAATTGATTTTTATTTTCATCCTTGTAATTATCTGGATAGATAGATAGATAGATAGATAGATAGATAGAGGGGTATTGATGGTTCGTGTGTTTGTTTGGTTACAGAGATGGGCTTAGCACTAGAAGTGCTACAGGTTCAGAGGAAATCCAGCTTAGGATTGATCCCATGCACTCTGACCTAGATGATGAGATCACTGGTCTCCATGGCCAAGTCAGGCAATTGAAAAATGTAAGAACCCCCAGAAGAATTGTATTTAATTATGAAGGCTTATGTCTATCTTTGAACATTACGTTGATCGGAAAGATCGCAAAAGTTGTCTTTCTTTTCATCTTTCTTTCTTATTGTTACGGCTAGTTGATGAGGGACATTGTGACGGTCTGTGTGCTCTGTCATTGCAAAAGACTCTTTGTCTCTATGTCCGGAACAAACTTTTTGTTGCTTGTTTTAAAATCTAATAAAGGCTCGGTAAATTAGCTAGTGTTTTTGGATCCAGGGTACTGCATTTGTTTATTCATTAGTGAATCTATGTTTACTTAGCTGATTTACCAGTTAATTCATCTTATTCGATCTTTATTTTGATGCAGATTGCTCAAGAAATTGGGTCAGAAGCTAAGTTTCAGAGGGACTTCTTAGATGAACTGGTATGTTGTTGTTGATGTCACTGAAGCTCTTTGATTCAAATGTATATACTTAATTTGCTTACTCACCCCAGTTAATATAGGTTTTTTAATTATTATAGAATCTACAGCTACATCCCCAATGTAGGAGGGTATATGAATTCTAGTGTAGCTTACAAAGCAATGAGTCTTGGTAAATGCACAGTTTTAGAGTATGTACAGACTCGAACTCAAGGTCTAGTCTAGTGGGTAGGAGTAGGTGTATCTTCAATCTCGGCTAGTTATGTGAATGCATCATGAAATATGGTTTCAGTTGTTGTTGAGTACCGGTCTCCTTATGAATAATAGAACAGGGGGTGTTGAATATAGAACATAGATTTGGTTGTGTGAGACTTTGCAGAGAGACGCATTCAGTGATTTTTTAAATAAAGATACTCTCTAAGGATGCCAAATTCTTTAATAGTGTTTTTTTGTCTTTGTTTGGGGTGGCAGCAAGTGACATTGATGAGAGCGCAAGCAGGGGTGAAGAACAACATAAGGAAACTGAACTTGAGCATCATACGTAGTGGGAACAACCACATCATGCACGTGGTTCTTTTCGCGCTCCTCTGCTTCTTTATCCTCTACATGTGGTCCAAAATGTTCAAAAGATGAGAGACGACGACTCCTGAAACATACTTTGATGAAATGTTGGAAAGTTGTAGAAATCTCTTTTTTAGTTTGTGGTTGGTTCATCTCGTACGTTCCCTGTTATGTAGAGTTTGTGCTTATTTTGAACAATTACATAGAAGCAAGAAAAGATTATATCATATTACTTACCACATAAGATGCTTTCTGTATTTCATTTTTTTTATTTTTGTTAAACCGGTTTGAATTTGGTCATGAGCGTCCGGTCTAACATTCCTAGAGAGAGAGTCGCAGCGAGTTGATGAGACAATTGTTGGGCTTAAGTATTCACTTCGTAACACGTGGCATATTCTGATTTGGTGCGTTGGCTAAGATCACGGTGGTAGCCACTGCACAGGATAAACTCTCTACACTACTGTATGTGTAAAAGATTGGGGGAAGGAAGAAGATAAGAAAATAAAAAAAAAATTCAATGGCTTCTTCCTTATCCATCTCCATTGGAGCTTCGGCTTCGTCGCGTTTACGTCATCCTTCTTCATCGAACGGGAAGATTAGCGTCCCTTCCGCCACGCTTTCTCTCGGCACTGGTTCGAGACGGGGAGCGTTTTCTCTCAGCTGTTCAAAATCCCCATCAGCTTCTTCTCAGCTGCTCCATTGCTCCTTTCTCTCTTCATCTCTCTCCCTCGCATCTTCGTTTTCTGGTTAGTTTTGTTCGTAAAGCATCTTCCTTTAGCTGGGTACTGTTGTAAATGGTCATCATTTTTTATTTTTTTCTGGTACATGTCTTCTCTGTGTTTGTTGGATTATCAATTTATCATTATTGGCTCTCCGGTTAGGGTTTGGTTTCTAGGTTTAAGGAATTATTGAATCCGATTCTGGGTTTACGGAAAGCTAGTAACTTTATCGCTATACTTGCTTGAACTCATTGAGATCCAATGAAGCAACCTGGTTACACGTTTTGCGCACACAAAACCTTTTCTATACCAGACCAGTAATGATGTTCATGTTTTGTTTCGCTGTCTTTTTTCAGGTTTGTCCATTGCATTTGATCTCAGCAGTGGAACCAGTGGTCTGAGTAGCCAGAAGCGCAGAGGGCTTGTGGTGAGAGCTGGAAAAGCTGCTCTGTGTCAAACGAAGAGGAGCAGGTCAAGAAAGTCTCTTGCTAGGACTCATGGTTTCCGTTTGAGGATGAGAACCACCAGTGGTAGAGCCACCATCAAGCGCCGACGTGCCAAGGGACGTTGGAATCTATGCCCTAAGTCCAACCCTAGCAGCGGCAAACGTGCTTGAATGTCCTTTCTCTCCTCTCACCCTATCTGTAATCTTGTTTGATATGCTTTTTTTTCTTTTTTCTTGTGTGTTTCCGGCAGAAGATACAATGAGAAAACACAAGTCGATGAGCTCTTTCCTGCTTTTTAACTCTTTATGTATCATTACATTGCGCTTTAGTAATTGCTTCGCTAAATTTTGAACCTAATCGAAAGTTTGAACTTCAAAGCCAAAACCATTAAAGATCATATGGTAGAAGCTAGCTTCCTATTTCAACTCCATGCTGTTACAGTAACATCATGTCATATGTACAAAAGTTTTCAGATACTTTTGTTATGCATATGGACAATATGTGACAAGATTACCACTTTGTTATCTCTTTCATCTCTCAAGTGCTTGCTCTAGGCGACAACGGACGATCCATTAACCACTATAACTGGAGAGCTGATGGCCTTCAATTATTTACCAACATGAACACTATTTATAGTGGTGTGGCATCGGTAGGGAGATGCTAGTAGTAGGATCATGTTATGACGCTACTCAATCTCCCATAGCATTCATATATAATTAGTATATTCAAATCACATGACGAGCCTCCGAAAACTTTGCAAACCGCCAAATGCTTTTAAAATGTCATAAACTTTATCATCTGTCTCCCTTTTCTTTTTGGAAAAGAAAACGTTATCATCTTTGAGGACCGTATAATTATATTTCTGTATAGAACCTACTC
>NW_026618971.1:0-10227 GCF_000801105.2 Raphanus sativus
GATTTCTCGGTTTTCTCGGGAAAACTTGATTTCTCGGTTTTGGCAGAAAACCCCGACTTCTCGGTTTTAGCGGGAAATCCCAATTTCTCGGTTTTCTTGGGAAAACCCTATTTCTCGGTTTTCTCGGGAAAACCCTATTTCTCGGTTTTCTCGAGAAAACCCGATTTCTCGGTTTTGGCGGGAAACCCCGATTTCTCATTTTTCTCGGGAAAACCGATTTTTCGGTTTTCTCTAAAAACAAGATTTCTCGGTTTTCTTGAAAAACCATGATTTTTCGGGAAAACTCGATTTCTCGGTTTCGGCGGGATAACTCGTTTTCTTGGTTTTGGCGGGAAACCCTAATTTCTCGGTTTTGGCAGGAAACCCTGGTTTCTCGTTTCTGGCGGGAAAATTCAATTTCTTGATTTCTCGATTTTGACAGAAAAATTCGATTTCCCAATTTTGGCTTTAAAACTCGATTTTTCGGGTTTCTCGGTTTTGGTGGGAAAACTTAATTTATCGATTTTGGCGGGAAAAACCAGTTTTACGGTTTATGCGGAAAAACTCTATTTTGTGGTTTTTGGTGGGAAAACTCGATTTTGTGGTTTTTTCGGAAAAACTTGATTTTTCCGATTTTGGCGAAAAAACCGATTTGGCAAAATATTTTTTTTTTGTGATTTTGACGGAAAAAAAATCATTTCTGAAATTTTATAGAAACTTTTTAGCAATTTTAATGAAAAATCAAAAAAAAAAATTGAGGGTTTGACCCTACAACAAAACATTGTTCTATAACAAAAAAATATCTAATAGGGTTAACCCTGTTAAAACCTTTTATTTCCTTAGCCCAGCCTTAAAGTGACCCTAAACATTTTATGAATAATACATTTGGGTTAGGGTTCTTAAATTATTGAATGGGCTGGTCAGCCCTAAATCTCATAACCCTATATAACATCCCTACTACTATATATCTTATTGGCTTTAACTGCTAAAATGGAATTATGATGTTTTACTTTCTTTTATTAAGTCAATACTCAATAGTATGATCATAGGCTACCATTTAGCTGTACTGTTCATATGGTGTTTGACTTGTTTTGTTTGCTGGGTCAAGAGATTGAATTTCACTGTTTGTGAATTTTCATTTGTGATTTCCATATTCAACTTATATATCAGATACTAGCAAATCACCTGCCTCCAATTTTTTGGCAAATTATAAATTTAATACCTAGTTGTGATTATTGGATACTCTGGAACGAGTCTATAACACAATCTTTCAGACAGCTTATATAATACTAAAATTTTGTGTTTGTTTTTTATAAAGTCCCTTAGCTGCGATAAGAAGCTCTAACTCTACCAGCTCATATGATTAAATTAGCAGCCTAACATTAGAAATTAGATGCAACTGCACGCAATAGAAAACCACACCAAAAAGGAAGGAATAGTGATGACAAAGGCTTTATTGTTGAGAAGGACTTGTAGAATAGGAATAGCATTTTCTGCCAAACACTTCGCTGTCTTGTTACCATTTCTGTTATATAATGAATAGTGCTCGTTAGGCACCTCACTCTCACCGTTTAAAGCTTTCTGTTTCTCTTTCCCTTTTTCACATCAGAGAGTCTCAATCATTATCTGAAACGTGTCACCATTATATTCCGAGCAAATAATGTGAACAAGCACCACGGATATCGTCGACGTACGATGCTCGCCTGTTTTGCCTAACTCTCCTCCTCTCTCTTTTTTCCTTCGTTAAAGAAAATTGCACGGAAGTTATATAACGTATTATATAATGCATCTCTGTAACATCATGAATTTTGATAGGGAAAATCTCATAAAAAACTCCGAGAGTGGCACCTACTGACACTTTAAACCTTGAAGTTTTTCGACTAACACTTAAAACCTTCAAAGTGGTATTGGTGTCATAAAAAACCTTCAACTTGACTTACTTTTCCATCAAGTAAAAACTGATCTGCTGTACAGGTAAAAGTGATGATGTGTAGATTTTTTCGAAAAAAAATAATTATTTAATTAATAAAATCAATAAAAATGAAATAAAAATCAGAAAATTAATTAAAATCTGATAACTAAATAAAAATTCATAAAATTAAATAAAAATTCAGAAAATTAAATAAAAATTCAAAAAGTATAACAAAATTCAGAAAATTAAATAAAATTCTGAAAATTAAATAAAATTCAGAAAATTAAATAAAATTTAAAAAATAAGTAATATTAAATTAAAAAATCAGAAGATTAATTATAAATTAAAGAAAAACACAAAAAAAAATAAAATGAAAATTTCATAATGCTTTTTTAAATTAGAAGATTATTTTTAAAGAAAACAAATATATTATCATTGACAATAACAATTTCAAACATATCACTGCTGATGATTTCTCACATAACAATTAACAATGATGTTTTGACATATTCATAATGATAGTTTCCGTTATCATTGTTAAAAATGATGGTAAACATGTCAATAACTATGTTTTCGACAGCCGTCATTTAAAACGGTAGATATGTGAAGGTTTTTTAAAACTGTAGATATTGTTTTAAATGATGGTTGTCAAAAAAAATTTTATAGACATATCTACCTTTATTTTTAATGATGATGTCGGAAACTATATATCTTTTAAGAGACGTCAAAAACGTCACTGTTAATGGTTATGTGAGAAATCACCATCGTCATCAGTGATATGTTTGAAATTGTTATTGTCAACGATAATATATTTGTTTTTTTTTAATAATCTTCTAATTTAAAAAAACAATATGAATTTTTCTTTTTCTTTTTTGTGTTTTTTCTTTAATTTATAATTAATCTTCTGAATTTTTAATTTAATATTACTTATTTTTGAAATTTAATTTAATTTTCTGAATTTTATTTAGTTTCTGAATTTTGTTATACTTTTTTGAATTTTTATTTAATTTTCTGAATTTTTATTTAGTTAACTATTTTTTAATTAATTTTCTGATTTTTATTTCATTTTTATTGATTTTATTAATTAAATAATTATTTTTCGAAAAAACCTACACATCATCACTTTTACCTGTATAGCAGGTCAGTTTTTTATTTGATGAAAAAGTAAGCCAAGTTGAAGGTTTTTTATGACACCAATGTCACTTTGAAGGTTTGAAGTGATAGTCGAAAAACTTCAAGGTTTAAAATGTTAGTAGGTGTCACTCTCAAAGTTTTTTATGCGATTTTCCCAATTTTGATATATCAAAAGTCTAAAAAGAATTTATCAGGTTATATATGTAACCAAAGTTTATTTACCGTTTTCTAATATATTCGTTTAGAACTTTAGAGTTAAGCGTGTTTGAGATATAGCAATGAAATAAGGGATGACGCTATCGAATCAGATATGATTCGCGATAACGTGCAAATGAAATCAAAGTACAGGAAAAGTCACGTGTCAATTAAAGGATTGGTAACAATAATTTCGAATCTATGAAAAAATTAACGGACCAACCATTGGACGAAACAGAACCTATGTATCGAATGAACGGGCATGTATGATCCATTAGTCGTGAAAGGTTAGACGTTACACTATCATTCATCATCGGGACTGACTATATGGTGATTTTTAATTGAATTTGGGATGGAATATATTGATTAAAGATAGATGCTTTTTATACGAATATGTTGATTGATCTCTAGGTTTTAGATTATATGCTCAATCTGCATGTGCAAGAATATGAATCCGAACGGGAACTAATAATTTATTTGCAGTTACAAGTACGAATAAAAAGGAATTTAAGCACGTGGGAAATACGTAACATAATGTGAAAATGGACTGTTAAGTGTGAACATCATGCTTCACGAGTAGTACGAACTGTTAGGAAATACTCCGCGTGCTTAATTGCTGTGAAAGGTAGGGTATTCATATGTCGCATTTGGTACACATATATGGGAAATTGTTTATTATTTGAAACATATTTTATGTTGTTTTTTAGGTTGTATGTTAGGTGGCTAATGTAATTACCTAATGCATGTAGTAAGTTAAACAATATCTTGAAAATGTAGGGAAAGGTTGGCTAAAAGTTATGTACAAAGACACTATTCCAAGAGACAATCGAATATGTTACTACGAAGAACATGGATTTGTGTGTATCACATTTGACAATGCGAAATTCGGATGTTATTACCTTAAAATGTTTTTTTTTTCAACTCTAGCTTTAAACACCAAAATATTTAATGCGTGTTTAACTTGATCTACATGTAAAAATTTGTTTGAAAGAATTGTATTTTTTTTTCCAGTACCGTCTTTACCGCCTAACAATCAAATCAAGAAAACATCAATATGGGGCTGAAAAATTAATAAAGCACTATATATATCTAATATATTCCATGTGGTTATGTCTATTTTTGTATAATTTATAAATTTCAAAAATGTTATCTTCATTATAAATAGATTTATACTTCTTTTACAGTATTCTTGTACAGGCAGGGACAAAATAAATATGATTTTCTAAAATTTATCTTAATTGACACATGCTAATGTGGATAAATACTATTGATTTTAAAAGTAAAAATCACGATAAATTTACAAGAAAAATTTCCATTTTGGTTGACAACATAATTTTCATCAAATTGTATTTCGTCAAATCAAATGTTTAGAATGGATAATCTGAACAGATTAATCATCAGAGAATATAATTGCCCAGTTAATCACAAACACGTAGAAGAGGAACATCAATCTCAAAATCGTAAAGCCCATTTTAAACCAGGCCCATATAGAACAAAGTAATTTCTCTGGCAACTCAACTATTCGTACTAATTGGTTTTTCAGAATCCCGAAGACCTAAGTGATATTTTCTCGAGAAAATAGCGGGGGTCGAAAATTCAAAAAAAGAAAAAAACGGAGGAGAAACCAAAAATGGAGCTCCTCAAGCTGTCAAAATTCAAATTGCAGCTTCAATCGATGATCGGAGAAGTGAGAGATCTGCGTGTAAGTTTAACAGAAGTTCCATATATCTATGGAACTCTTCTATCTTCATCAACTTTACCACCGGCGATTTTGCAGGAAAGGGAGCGATCAGTGACGGATCACTTGAATCTCATCAATCAGGTTTACCGGAATCAATCAATGTTTACTGTACACGGCCTTCATTGTTTTGGTATCGCGTTTCAGAGTCGTGAAAATCGTTAATCGTTCGTTGCCTGCTTTGGTACAGAAACAGAAGCAGACGGAGGAGGAGTACAGCAGGAAAGTGCACGAGCTGGAATCTGAGTTAGTTTCTTCTAGAGAAACGCAAGAGGCACTCGAGAGGAAGGTTCGTTAAGATTCCTGTTTCAGTTTTCAAGATATGTGAATGAATCAGCGAATTGAATTTGCAGGTGAGTTACCTCCAGAACGACTATAGTTTGCTGGAGAACAAGCAGAACGAATTGAAGAGTACTATCCAAAACCTGCTTCAGTCACGAGAAAGTTTCTTAAACGCTTACCAGGTGCTTTTTGCTTGTTAATTTTTTTTGGGATTATAGGAATCGTGTAACCTCAGTTAAGTGAAATTTGCAGGAGTCGTTTAGTGAGATGAGATGTTCAGTTGAGGCCAGGGATAGGAAGATTGGTATCCTTCACCAGAAGATAACATCTCACTTGGCATTGTTTGATTCAATTGAGAAAGAGGCGTCGGCGATCAAAAACGTTATTCAGGAAGTTCAGGGACTTGTGGATCAAAAAGAAGATGTAGGCATGTAGATAGATCCCTTATCTCTTGCTATTTTTTTTTTTTTGTTGGAGGATATGCTTCCGGAATACTAATATGCATATTCTCACGGTTTCTTGTGATCAGTGGCTGGATTGAAAGAAAAAATGGAGCATGTCTCTACATATGAGAAAGTATTCATCGGTGAGTTTCTCAGCATCCTTGATTCTTGAGAGGTTACTTAATTGTTTATTTTACTCTTGTGGTCTCTTGTGTGAACACGGGGTGTTTATATGAATGTAAGTCTTGAAAAATGTTCAATTATATTGATACTGATGGGTCTGTAGAAGTGTGTATGGTGCGTTTTAGTTTCTCTGGCTTTCTTTTCTCCATAAAGAGGCTAAGAATTAAAGGCATGCCATCTTCATTTACTTGGAAGTGACTGAAAATCTGCATGCTTTACCCTTATGGAGACAATGGTTTCTAACATCCTTTATTATGCAGAGAAAATCAGCACTTTAGAGGAGACAATTGAATATCAGGAAACAGAATTACAGAGCAAGGATAATAGAATATCAGAGCTTTGCGCTCAGCTGGAAGAAGCAAAGATGAAAAATGAATATCAACTTCAAATCGAAGAGATATCCATGATAGATTTTAATTTATTATCTTACTGAATTGCAAGGGAACTAGTGCAAGATCTTTCATCATAAAGTAGTTGCCATGTTTTTGTTTGCTTGACCAGCCTTACTTTCAGAAAACTTTGAAGGTCAAAGATTTAGTTGTGGAGAACTTGATTTCTGAGAAGGAGGTAGGAAAGGAGATCATTAGTTATGTAATGAGTTTCTTTTTACATCCTCAAACAGTCTATAAGTAGTGTTTCCCTTGTTTAGGCATTGCATTCTGAAGTGAGGAGTCTAGAGATGATCTTGTTGCGGATTCAGGAATCTGTCACCCATATGACCGAAGAGGTGAGAGATTAATTCAAATTTTCCTTTTCTAACATTCCATCCTTTTATAGTTGTCTATTGATTTTCAAATTCAAATGAATAAATTGAAACTTCAAGTCTTCCACTCTCTTGATATGTGACAGGACAGAAGAGTGTTCACATCAATACTGACACTCGAACAAGGTGCTGATGAAAGAAACAGCCATTCGAGGTCTGTTAAATCGCTTGAACATATTCCCTACCGCTCCATGGGCGGGTAGTTTGCATCAGCAGTTTTCTTAACGAACATGACATGATATAATGAATCTTTACTCTTTTGTGGTTCTACTTTGGGATGACCTCAGAGGCATTTCCGTCTCAGTTTGAATAAAGAATAGTCCCCAGATAAACTCACTCTTTTTCGATTGGCTAACTAGGTACAATGATGCAGTTGACAAAACGGAGGAACTTGCATGTGAAGCTCCTATTATGGGTTCCCAAGAAAATTCAGGTATGGTCTCTTCTTTTGTTGCCTTGTTACTTCCTTTGCTTAGAATTAAGTATCACTGAACCCTGTACCACAATCCAGAAACAAAAGCCATAACTTCGTCAATGCAAATAGGTATGAACTTGTAATAGAATGCTAAGAGGATGTTATCTAACCGACTTGCTGCATAGGCAGAAGAGAATTACCTTCATCAATTTGAACTTTTTTTGCACTAACCAGATTTCCAACTTCCTTTTGCAGTAAACGTTATTTCATCAGCGTCTCCTCGGTGTGCGCACCAAAACACAGGCTGCAGTTTGGTACAGGAAGCTGATCATGGACCGGACTCGGGGCAGTATCTGCAGCATAACAACGTCAGTGGCCATTGGCAGAGTACTAATAAAAATGACCACTTTGACACCGAGGCAAGTAAAAAACGCTTTTCTCTTTGTTTCTTACTTACAGTCACTGACTCACTGTTAGAAGTGAACGTCCAAACATAATGGTAATATCACCAGGTTCTATGACATTCTGTAGATTCAACTTCCTCACAATATGAGTCATCAGCTATCGATCTTAGATTTTTTGAAGTACCTTTTGCTTTCGGATTCTTATGAACATCCTAGTAATATCATATAAGCCTATTCCTTTTTTAGAGAGTAATTGCAAACTTGATGTCAATATAAGCCTATAAGTCGTCAATGTTTTGCAGGACAAGTGCAAAGACTTAATGAACCAGCCTGGTTCAGAGTGCTCAACTAATCGTGTATAGTAAGTAAGGGAAGTGTCTAATCACGATTTATGATCGTTATCACTTCTTATCGTTATACTCTTGTACACGACTAGTTAGGACTCGTGTCATATAACGACAAGAACATGAATTTTCTACTCACACGCAATGAACAAGAGAAAAGGTATTTTCTTTGCATTTCTATAAAGATTGGAAACGAAATATAGGTCTCTCAATTTCTTTTAAAATAAACTCTTCCTTTTCCATAAGATCCATTTTTTCTAGATGATCTAAATTTAACTAACCGGAGATTGTAAACCAGCATTGTCTTTAGGTAAATCTTATGTGTTATGAAATAGAGAGAGATATTTTGTGACGATTCTTATAAATGGACAGTTGGCTGTTGGTAACCTAGTTAGTTGTCTACTGCTAATTTGTCAGATGCCATTTGGGGCTATACGAAAAATTACAACATGTCATTTTGTTAAACGTTTCTATTAAAGCGGTGTATTTAGGATTTATAGGGAACATCAAAGATGACACACATGGTCCACCATTCGATTTCATCGCTGGATCCAACTATCGACACACACTTATCAGTTTGTGTATATAAATTAAATGCTGAGAGGAAAAAGTAAGAAAAAATGTTATGGAATGGACCATCTACAGAGATTGCTCGAAAAGGGCATCAATGGATTAAAAATGAAACGTGACTTTCCATGTTTGTGTTAACTTTATTTATACTTTTTTGTAAATCTAAGTTAACTATCGATGCAGGTCTGAGCACGTAACCACTAGATACTAGATTTAAGATCTTTGATGGAAACTTTCTATATTGAGTCGGTAAAAATGAGTCTAGGGTCTTTAAAAACTCTATTATGTGGTACTTCTACATCAGTTATCATGGTTTTTAGACTTATTCTCGTCGTGGTTTTTTTTTATAACACATTCCGTTTTCAGATGTAAATTATAAGAGTGGGTTATAAAGCCCAAGAAAGTAATATACAGGAATAAAAGTTTCCCATCACTTCACTAGGAGAGTGAGTTGGTGAAATCGATGGTTCTTGTTGGGAAAGTTGTCAAATTTCAACTCACATCATTTATTGCTTCGCTCTTACAATTATTAAACCCATTTTTATATAGTTACTGTGTTACAATTAAAATAATTTAGTTTTACAATTAAAAGATGGTTACGTCACTTCTAAGTAAATATTAGAAGATAAAAATCAATTACTCTTATTTACCCGGAAATTTCTCCAATCAGATTGAAAAATATTTCCTATTTCCTCTAGTTACTGGTAGAGAAGAGCAAAATACACAAATAAATTTACTCTAACTCAAGTAAAATTAAATATGTTTACTCTGCTTCAATCTCTCTCCCATTTTTATTTTTTTATACTCATTTTTACCTTCTTATTTCCTTCTCATTTACTCCACCTTTTCCAATCAGAGCCTTATAATCACTGCGTTCGTACGTTTGGAACGTTGGAGTCATTTCACTCAATTTACGGTCAAAATGGCAGACTGATGTAGGAAGGACGAGGCTCTGCCGCTCTGGAGTGTTCTTTAATGCAGATAGAACTTTTGAAATGCTATAAAACCACATACAACCAATGTTCGAAAACTCGCTAGGCGCTAGTCGGACGGTCGAATCGGGCCTAGCGCCTAACGAAAAATCAGAGAGTAAGCGGAAATTATGCGGGGCGGAATTTTCTAATTTTTATTTAAATAATCGTATATATACAGATAACTTAAGTGAAATACAACAAATATAATGTGGTCTAGTGGCCATTGCTTTGGGAAAGCTCATAATAGGCCCGGGTTCGAGGCCCCATTTTTATTTTTGGTCGTTTTTTCATTCAGTTTTAATGAAGGGCAAAAAAGATATTTTCTATTTATCTTCTTCCTTCCTTTGAACATGACCTTAAACCTAATAACCATGGCGGCTACATTTTTTTTTCGATTTTACAGTGATTTCTTCATTCTTTTGCTAGATATGTAGTAAGTATTGATAAATCTATGAAATCTTTTTCGATTTGTGGAGTTTAAACGAAGAAAAACAAAGTTTCTCCACAAAACCCGATTTTTTGGCCGATTACAGTCAAATCGCCGCGGCTTCGACCCGCCCTGCGACTTTCCGGCGAGTACGCGGTCTTCGGCGGTGTGTTTTAGAACAAGGCATACAACAAAAGAAAACCTCTTAACATTTATTTTTTCTAAAAAACCTCTTAACATTTTACCAAAAAAAAAAACCGCAAGCTTAAATATCATCTAAACAAAAAAATATCAACTGCTACGTTGATACTTGGTCGCCAGTCGTCTTCAATGCAATAGAAAAAGTTTACAATATTGGGAGGAATATGCTATATTAGTAGTTGAAACTTCAATTATTTGGCTAACAAGATACTGTATATGCATGAATCAGTTACCGGTACACATAGATATTTTGGGTCGAATAT
>NW_026618972.1:0-10222 GCF_000801105.2 Raphanus sativus
TCAGTCTGTAATTGGTCTTTTAGCTCTGCCTTTCTATTTCAATTGAGAAGATTCCAATCTACTGTGGAATCAGCGATTTTGTGGACCAAGCGATTTCGTCGATTACGCGGCCCGCGTTTTTGGAGTCAACGCTCTTTACTCGGGTCACCGTTTTATGCAACCGAAGTGGCTCAACTCGCAACGTTACCCACCCGCATCACGTTTACTCGGCCGTATAATCGCCTCCGCGTCCGAGTTTTTAGAAAAAGGCCTAAAAATAATAATTCTCAAATAGTCATGCCCGAAAAATTTAAATTAAATAAATTCTTATTTAAATCCAAAAAATTAACAACTTCCAAAACAACTTGCATAACTACAAGTCAATGAGAAGCATTTAACGGACCATCTGGATCTGACCCATAAATTTAGTTCAACTTAGATTATTTTGTTAATAATATAATCTTATTAGCTGAAGTTTTATTAAGTTGTACAGTTACATCGAGTCTTACTTAATAAAACTTCAGCTAATAAAATTATATCCCTCCGTTTCATATTAAGTGTCGTTGTAGAGATTTTTTTTGTTGCAAATAAGTGTCGTTTTAAGCATTTCAAATTGGCAAAATTTATTAACTTTATTCTGCATTTTATTTTTCTATTGGTTGAAATGTATGGGTAATGATGTTTTTGTATGGAAAAATATGTAAAAATTTAAAAGATTTCTTAATCCGTAGTGCATAACTCTAAAATGACACTTATTGAGAAACATAGGGAGTATTATTAACAAAATAATCTAAGTTGAACTAAGTCGCATTTTTAGTAACCGTAAAACTTAATGAGAAACTTTTATAAACTTGGTCTAACTGTACTTTTAATAAAAATTCCAATTAATTTAGATTGTATCTTTTACATTTGCAATATGTTATGTTTTTTAGATACAGTGTTGTTATTAATATTTTTGACCTTATTTATTGAAGTTAAAATATAAAAAATTATGTAAAATATATTTTACATAAACTTAGTAAAAATAGATAAAAATATGTGTCATGACTCATAAACACACAACTAATCTTCAACTGGCCAGTGACCAGCGGTCAAATGAACATCATTGCAGAATTCCCAAGCTACACATTGCCAGAAAAACGATTGCAATCTCCACCGTATTCTTGATCCATCTAAGAAGACTACAAACACTCGATCTTTCTTATTAATTTTTTCATCATTCCTCTCTGCTTCTTTTAGCAGTTCTCCCAAAAAATTTCCACAAAAATGCTAACTTTCAGGGGTTTCTCTATAGCAACAATGAACATCATTCCAAATTGATGTGGCTTACAAGTATCTAATGACACTGTGAGTTTCACAATAAAAAGAAGAATATTAATGTTGGCGGTAATGCAGCAGTGGAAGATTTGAGAAACTTTTTTGATGTGGATATATTTTGGTGAGATCAATGTCGGCGATCCACCACAGAAATTTTACGTTCTGTTCGACACGCTCTGATCTCTGGATTTCTTCTGCATCATGGCCTACTGAAAACTATCTATCCACACCCAAGATTGAATGCCAAAGCATCAAAGAAATACATTGTGACATATGACAAACCCACCAAAATAAACATATATTTTTCTCATATGTCGTAATATATGTTTTTGATGTTTTGGCGTTAAATTTTGAGTGCAAATAGACATTTCCAGTAGACCATGATGTAGAAGGAATCCAGAGATCATACTTCCCATGTCGAAAATAATGTTAGAATTTTTGTGGTGGATTACCTACACTGATTCTCACCGTAATATATCATGTCAAAGAAGTTGCTCAAATCCACCACTGCTGCACTACTGGCAAACGTTAATTTTTTTCTTTACTGTAAAACTCACATTGCCATAAGATATATTATAAAGCCACATGAATTTGGAATGGCGTCCCTTCTTGTGTCGATGACCTTGTAAACATAGTCGACGGAGTTCCAATGCCTAACCTCATGAAATACTCTCCGCTTCCTTGTGAAAGACCGGATATAATAGCACCGCTAAATCTACCTGCGGAGCATGGAGTTCAATTCGCAACATTGTTTCCGGCAGAGACAGGGTCGAGGGTGGTCAGGGAATTGACGTGAAGAGAGAGTCCTCTTTGAAGACGGAGGTTGAAGAGAGCTCTGACGGAGAAGCGTCGGAGAAGGAAGAGAGAGCATCGATGTTTGATATAATAGCCAGTGAGATTTTGGATAAAATGGTCAAGGATTCAGAGTCGGGAGATGAAAAGATTGGGGAGGAAGGGAGAGTGTGTTGACGACGAGTGTGTTGTATTGGGATGAAAGGATAGAAAAAGAAGAGGCGGGGGACAAATATAAAAAGAGAATAGCCGCTGAGAAGATAACGGTGGTTGGGACGTTTTGCCCATATTTAAGTGTTCATTGGGTGTCTAACTTTTTCTGCGTTGTTATACACGAAACGTTTTTTTGGTAACAATGTATAAAGCTTTATTACCATTTTCAAGTTTTAGACAGAAATACAGAAGTTACAAGGAGCAGAGGATGTAAGAAATTAAACTAAACAACAACTCAATCTAAGCTAAACAAGACAGCAACAACTACACAAGCAAAAGCAACAACAAGACCATAGGCTACACCAAACTCAGCACAAACTCTTGCCGCAAAATTGGAACCACAGTTAATACGAGAAGTCGAGAACTGAACACGGTAGATTTGGCAGTACCCGGTGAACAATTCCTAATGATTAGCTCCTCAAGAACAGCTCGAGAGAGACCTCCTTATCAGCAGCAACCATAGACAGTGAGCAACACCTGAGCAAGCTCATCTGCGTAGACAAAGATGAGCTTTATTTGGAAAAAAAGGACCACCTGAGATCGCCACTTGCCATGGACCTACACCAAGAGATAGAGAAAGCCGCCACCACATCAGAGAAGTGGACAGGAGACAGCCCTAGATCATGCTCTTGAAAGCTAACTAGCTCAGCACGAGAGCCACCGAGACGGAGAGTGACGGTTGACAAACCAGAAACCAACCACCTCTCCCGCACCAACCACAGAGAACCTGCAGCGGAACCTCCTAGTAACGGACCGCAGCATCTCCTGAGCCCTTAGAAAACTTGACTGACCGATCTTAAAACACAAGTCGCCGGGATCTAAGAAAAACTAGCGAAGAACACCGAACCTCCACCGTCAAACAAGATCCAACACCGATGCAGACCAAGGCAAGCCAGTTTACCCACCACGAGAAGGAGGAGCAAGGCGGTGAGAAACGGGAACAATCCACTTCGAACGGCCAGATCTGACACCAAATCTAAACCGCCACTGCCTTACTCAACCAAAGAAACCGCTCGTCAAACCCACCTCCATGCTTCACCGAAACTCCGAGCTAAAAACCGCCAGATCTGAAACCGCGCGGTGGCGAAAAAGCTTAGAGCTGCAAAAAAGAAAATTGCACAGATGAAAAAGAATGAGGAAGGGCGAAAAAGAAGATAAGCAAAAGGGGGGGAGGGGTATAGGTGTCAAATGGGCGGGTCGTCCATTGGTCGTCCACGTCCATATTTAAATGGACTTAATATGGACACACCCATTTTACCATGGGTTATTAATGGACAAAATATGGATGACCATTTAAAAAATGGTCTTTACGGGTTTTGGGTTTCATGGACATGGGTTGTCCAATGGACAAAAAAAATCTAGGGTTTAAAAAAAAATTGAATTTTTCTACCAAAACCGAGAAATCGGGTTTTCTCGCCAAAATCGGGAAATTGGATTTTCTCTATCAAAATCGTAAAATCGCACAAACTGTAAAATCGGGGTTTCCCGCGAAAATGTGAGAAATTGGATTTTCCCGCCAAAACCGAGAAATCGAATTTTTCCGCCAAAACCGGAAAAATCGAGTTTTCCTGCCAAATCGAGAAATTGAGTTTTCCGCTAAAACCGTAAAATCGGGTTTTCCCGCCGAACCGAGAAATCGGTTTTCCCGCCAAAAACAGAGAAATCGCCAAAACCGTAAAATCAAGTTTTATTGCCAAAACTGAAAATCGGGTTTTCCCGCCAAAACCAAAAATCGGGTTTTTCCGTCAAAACCGGAAAATTCGGGTTTTCCCGCCAAAAACCGTAAAATCGGGGGTTATCCCGCCAAAACCATAAAATCGGGGTTTCCTGCAAAACCGTAAAATCGGGTTTTCCCGCCAAAACCGTAAAATCGGGTTTTCCCGCCAAAACCGCAATATCGGGTTTTCCGGCCAAAACCGCAAAATCGATTTTCCCGTCAAAACTGCAAAATCGAATTTTCCTACCAAAACCGCAAAATCGGGATTTCCCACCATAACCAGAAAATCAGGTTTTTTCCGCCAAAATCGTAAATCAAATTTTTTCCATTAAAACCGCGCAAAATCAAGTTTCTTGCCAAAACCAAAAATTGTTGTATTTATGGATTAATTTTAATTTTATGAACTTGTATATATAATTATAGGCTTATAAATTATAATCTAAAGTTTTCTTATATGGTCTATTATGGACTATATGGCAGCCCATAAAAATATGGGTTTTAGTGGATATGGTTCTTAATGGACATGGTTCTAATGGACATGGTCAGTCTTTGTCCACAAACAATAAATGGACAAATGGATACGGGCTAATGGACGTGGACTCGCCCAGTTTAACAGCTATAGGGAGGGGGCAGCCGGAGATGGAGAGAAGGCCGCCGGCCACCCAGACACAATAGATTTAGATCTAGGGTTTTGGTCTTAGAGATGGTAGAGAGAAAAGGGGGAGAGGAGGCCGCCGACCCTTATACACGAAACGTGCTGCATTAAGTGCCCATATTTAGTTAAACACACCTTACGTATGATTATTTTTTTTTCTTTTTTGAAGTCTTTACGTATGAGTTCTTGTGTACATACTTTTTGTCTGTGTACATCTTTTTATGCATGTGTTTATAGTTTAACTGTCTGGAAAATGTTCTTAAGATTTTTTATTAAGAAAAAATGTCCTTAAGATATTATTTTTGAAACACTTTTATATTATTTGAGAAGCATTCCAACATTTGTGCTAATATCATATGTACTAAAATACTTACTTCCTCTGTTTCATATTAGATGATGTTTTACATCATGCACATATATTAAAAAATCTATTTGTTTCCTTAAAATAACATTAAAATATAAGTTTAATTTAATTATAAAAGTAAATACTAAAATATAATTGGCTACACTGTTTTTGATAAGATAAAGTCCTAGATATGTGAAAACATCATCTATTATGAAACAACACCTACATCATGTAAATTGAAACAGAGGGAGTATTAGAATCTCAAGAGAAATATGTTTGTTCATCTAAATATATAATATATTTGACATTAAACTAACTATAAATTAATTGTAATAATATACAACAAATATTTTTCATTTTTCTTACAAAAGAGTAGGCCTGGGCATTCGGATTACCGGTTCGGATCCGGGTCGGATGTTTCGGAATATTTCAGAAACTAGGTGAAATGGTACGATCGGATAATTTAAAATTTCGGTTCGGATACGGTTCGGGTACCTGTCGGATCCGGTTCGGATCCGGTTATATCCGAAGTAACCAAAAAATTAACGGATCCGATTAATATTTATAAATTTATTATATATATATATAGATATAAACTTTAAAATACATATATACAACACTATATGATGCATTGGTGTAGTGTCACGTGATGTGGTAAGTGTAAGATGAGGTTTCATGGTTCGATTCGCTAGTGATGCATATTAAATTTTACATCTCGGATACCCGTACGGATCTCGGATTTTTTCGGATACCCGTACGGATCCCGGATATACCCGGAACCGATCCGGTACCCGACCAATTTAAAAACTCATCCGTCCGGGTATTTTTCTAGAACCGAACCCGATCCGAGATCCGATTTTTCGGGTAATTACCGGTTCGGATTTTCGGATCCGGATAATTTGCCCAGGCCTACAAAAGAGCTACGGAACTTATATAATATGATTAAAATATATATGATAATTAATGATTTTGAATAATAAAGGTTTGATAACAAGTTGTGTATATATCATTTTTACTAAAATAAATTAAACAATCACAATAATCATATAATAAAAATTTAGATATTTGTATATGTTATATTTGAATTTTTAAAACAATTATAAATTACCAAAATGTTTAAATTCCCACTTTAAAAACAGTTTATTTTTTTTGTTATAACAAGATATAAATTATCATAAACTCATATGAATGGAAAGTCTCATCTAAAATATACCATATAAGAAAACATATTTTTTTTTATTTTTATAATTTTGCATACAAGTATTGAGAACTTGATATTTTAATTTCAAAAATTGTACTGAATTTTTTTAAACGATAATAAATTAGTAAAATTATTAAAATTCTACACTACAAATTTTGTTATTAACAGTTAAAAAATATACTGAAGGAAATATTTTATTTTACTTAATTAAAAATAATTTTAATATTATAATTTAATAAACATAATTATAAAAATTATAACTATAAACAATAGAATATTATAATCCTGACATTATTCATTTACAAAATTTTTCTGTAATTATAAATTACCTGCTTGAAAACAATAATTGGAAGACAATTAACAAATTTATTTTACTTCTTAACTATAATAATTAAAATATTTAAATGATTTGTTCTAGAGCAGAATTGAAGACAATTAACAAATAATTCATTTTTATTTGCTTACATATTCAGTTAGGCATGGACGATTAAATATTTGTTCAGGTATGGATCGTTTCTTTTGTGTATTAGGTTTTTGGATTTTGAAATTAGGTCATACTCGGATATTATAAATTTCTAGATGAGTTTCCGAGTCGGGTTCTCACAGATATAGGATGAATTCAGTTATGATATATAAAAACGAAAGAATATCCAAATAACCATATATCTAAAACGGATTAGGATATTCATACTGAAATAACCATATTTTCCGATTCAGACCAAATCTTTTGAATACAATTAGTTAAATAAAAACTCATCTAAAATATATAATAATCATATAAAAAATATCATTGTATATAACATCCCCTATATATTAAAATGAATGCATTTGTCTTAAATGCTTTCACATTGGCTTTGGCACGTGGCGGCTTGAGAAGAGTTTTAGAACCATGAATCTGACGTGGCGAGTTTATAGAGCTTCTCACAGCATTTCTTTTTTACTACAACACATAATTTCCTTATTTACGATTATGGAGGGGACGAGAAAAACTTTTGAAAAACAAAGCTCACATTCGAGTTTGTCCTGATTACAATCAAAGCCATGATTATCTAACCATGTTGGCTTCGCAAATAGCATGCATGTTCTTCGATCGCAGGCAAAGCAGATTTTTTTTTAGGCACAGCGCATGATTAACAATGCATATTATGTAACTTTACTTAGTATTGTGTCTGTTGCTTTGCTACAAAGTACTCTTGCACAAATTCCTGCCCCGATCGAATTGCACTGATTTTCTCACATACCTATGCATGGTGCATGATTAAACAGAATACGTCCGAAAAATGTCATAGTCTTTATGAGTAATACCTACGGTTATGTTCGTAAGCGTGTCTTTCTCTATAGCTCTTGCTCGAGGTCTGTATATCTGCATTAGGAGAAGACATATTAATGCGAGGACACGTAAATCGAGCATTGTTAAACTATTACGTTTGATCTCCTCATCAGACATGTTAACTCTTCTATATTTATTTACTGTCTCTTTGCTTTTAGATACAAAAGAGGAAGAAAGGTGAGAGTACCTGATCACAAAAACAAGGATATGAGTTTAAATAAATACCTGATCAGAAGTTTCTTTGTCTATTGAGAGCATTATACAAGATTCATATTAACAATAGGATGTTCGAAGTTCAATGTGACCATCAATCTGAACTGTCAATGTACATGGCTCATTCAAGTACGTTTTTAAGTTCATGCATGTACGTTTATTTTTACCCGTAAATGTTTAAAATAAATTTTGTTTTTGTTAATTCTTGGACCTCAAATTCTTATAGTTTAACGTGGACGTGGTTATGGAAGCTATCAGACCTAACGATATTGACAATGTAGTTATATACGACAAATAATTTCTGATGCTTCGGTTAATACTACAAACCGTTGCAATCAGAAGTACCAAACCCGAATTAAACCAAAAATATTGGTTCTTCTGTAAAATTTAATGGTTCTGAGTGATTGGCAAGGTTAATTAATGATATTCAATAGCAAATATTTGGCAATTTAATGTTATTGTAATATATATAATATATAGTTTAGAGGGAACGACAAGGTGAGAATATATAGTATTAATGACAATTTGCAGTCGATCTCTGCGCTGTGGAATTATGTTTAAATAAACTATATAAGACTCATTTCTCCCATTCATATATCATTGCATTCATACACGTGATAACTTAGAAACCTAAACCTAAATATTTTCTATAATGGTTGCGATAACTGATGTGTGTGATTTGAAACCATTCAAGTCAGTGTGAAAGATTAGGGGTGAAGATCATACGTTTGTGGAAACAGTATTCTACTACTGGTGGTCTGACGATCGCGATGGTTCTAATCGACTCCAACGTAGGGCATCTTTACTCTTTCTGTTCTGATATTTTTATATTTGTGTATACTTATTTTTCGTGTATTGTTATAAATTTATGTAGGGTGTTAAGATTAACACTTCCGTAAAAAACATCTGGTGAATCAGTTTGACTCCTTTCTGTCACAAGGCAGTTCAAAGATTCTCATCAATTTTTCACAAAGCCCCTCATGCGGCTCATACTGAACAGCCATACAAATTGGATTTCTCTCGACAACACGTGTGCGGTGTTGTAATGCTTTGCCCGATGAACTTACTGGTTTTGAACCAGTCAACTACAGGGACATTCTTGAAGGTACACTGTATACAGACTATTTGGTTGGTAGTAATAACAATTTATTTTTGTTGTAGTAAATTTTAAAAAATTTCTATAACATTATATAACACTCGGTTTGTTTTCAGATATAATAGGTCAGATACTCGAGGTGACTCCATTGAAGTTGTATCGGCTAATGGGAAAGACACAAAAAAATCACCGTGGAGCTTCGGAATGAAAAGTAATTTGAAGTTTGAAAATATTATTTGCACCATGTATAGATAAACACAAGCTTTGTTGTCTGAGTATATTTTCTGAGTATATAATGTAAAAAGAAACCTCAATATCCATTAAAAATCAAACTATTTTAGTTTACAAATTATATTAGATTTAGGTAATTAGAAAATTAATATAATAAATATATAAATAGATCTATATTTTTTTAATTATATTAATTTCGTTTTTTACATAAATTATGGACCCTAACCAAACATGTTTTTAAAGTATTGGGTTTTTAATTATTCTACGCAGGCCCATATTTGAAATATATATTGAACAAAGGGTTTTTAAATGGGGAATTCGGCCCAAAAAATCATGAAATTTCGACGAATTGCCATAATAAATACGAACATATTGGCTGGCCAAAAAAAACACCGAACTATATTTGACTTTAAACTTTAATCGCTGACTCGCCAAATTAAACACACCGTTACAGAATGATTAAACGACGTTTGCAAAGATCGTTAAGTAAAACGACGTCGTTTTGAGATGGGGAATGAAACGACGTCGTTTTACCTTTTTATTATCAAAAATATGTTGTGTCGCGTGGATCGAAACCTGAGAACTCATAGCCAAATGACAAGGTTTTTTGCCACTAAACTACTGTCACTTTTAAGAATATCCATAACATGTTTTCTTTTATTGAGTATCAAACAAATCTCAAAAATCTAAATTCTTTTTAAAAAATTCCAAAAAATCTTAAAATTCAAGAAAATTCTGAAAAGTAAAATTTTAATTTAAATTACAAATAAGTTTTTTAAAAAAAAAATCAATACATTAAAAATTTCAAAAAAATCTAAAATAATTCAAAAAGGGCAACGAATTAAATTTAATGATTAAAAAACTTGAAACATATTTTTAAATAAATTAACGAATGTAATATAAAATAAAAATGATATCTATCACACTATAGATTTTAGTATGAATAATGTATTTAAGATAAAATAGACAAATGATAATTAAGATATAATAAACAAATGATATTATCACAATTTTTTTCCTAAAATATGATAATAATTCAAATGAAAAACATTTATAGTGTGATAAATATCATTTTTCTATTTTATTTCAAATATATTAATTTATATAAAAAGTATGATTAATGTATTTTAAA
>NW_026618973.1:0-10218 GCF_000801105.2 Raphanus sativus
AGTTTACGTTTTCATAATTATGAAATACATGTGTAAATATTTATATAATGTAACAAAACTAATGTTATTTTCTGTTATTAATCAATCCAAAGTTCTCTCTATAGATTTTTTTGTCAGCAAATATGATTTATCAAATTATTATAAATTTCAAATATAAACAAAACTTACTCACAACAAATAATATTTAAATGCTATTTATCCTGTGATATCGGAAAAAGTCATCTAACTTTATTTACTAAAGTTATGTTGCTAGATAAAGATTACCTTTTAGACAAGAAGTTACCGCCATTTTAGGTCGGCACATATTGAGAATGTCTGATCATTTCTCAAGTTCCTTCTGCTCCAACTTCCAGTCTTCGTAATACACTTAAGAAGATAACTATTGTTTGCTCGACTTGGAAATAGATTATATGTAAATATCAATCTTCAGATAAGCTACCAAGCATGGCTTCCTCTGTTGTTTTGCTGTCTCCAAGGAGTTTAGGTAGGCATATCACTTTCCTTCTGAAAAGTTTGTATGGTGCTTTATAATAATACTAGTGTGTCTCCGTGCTACCCACATGGAAAATCTTTAATGTACTTAATTATTTTATTTAAAGGTATCAAAACAGAATGCAAATTAACAAACTGAAGTTAGATTAAATACTCACACAAGATCATTTTACCTTCTCAGCATCCTTACGCTTTGACTTTGTCCTTTCAGATCCTGCATCATACAAACATGAAAGCCAGTAAGTGGCTCGCCGATATGATTTCTCTATAATGCTGGCATGTTAGTATTGCCTAAAGCGCACTTGTTCATGAGAAACAAAAGTTTTCTATTTTTTAATCATAAGTACTCTTTATGGAAGACTTCTGCTAACTCTCTTAGATTATAAATTGGCTTGCTTGATTTATGACTATATATTTATCTAAATAAGAAATTAAGCTGTCAGTGGTGGGAACCTGATCAGTCGAAAACAATTGGTCAATTGGTAGAAACATGACCATCTCTGGCCATATAATACTCAAATTTAATATTTAAAAAACAATTTCATCTTTTGCAATCCTCTTTTACTGGATACATTAGTTATCGAATCTAGACAACACTTAATACATGTTTGATTGTAAAATAGTTGGCTATATTTAAGAGTACGCAATAATTTATTATAAATAACCTCGTAACTTCACAAGTACTTCATAGCATCACACAGTATGAAATCTTGTATTTTTTATCACGAAGATTCTTTTTCTTCGTCTTCTTTCATTTTTGCTTATTTAATCTTTGGACCTTATTGAAATTGTTCTGTTTTCAGGCTTGAAATCATTAAAGAAACAAAATTGAAGATGTTATAGATATATCTTAGGGAGATTCTGCATTTTGAATTATCAATCCAATCTTTATGCCATGTATAATGTATTATTATTTGTTGTTTCAAGAGGCCAATTAGAAGCAAGACAAATCTGATAAGTAGGAATACAAGGTATGATCTTTTTTCAACTCTCTAATTACCTTTTAATCTTGGTCGGTTTATGTGTGTTTACTGCTTATATTTTGTACCACAACGTTTTACATTTTGTTCTTTGTGCAGCACGATTTAGAGTTACTTGAGAAAAAGAAAAAAGAAGACTCAGAGAATTTACATGAGTAGTATTCAATTTCACTAACTGCATACGTCTAACTTTTAACATTTCAATTCTTTACGCTAATTTGTTACTGAGAGTTTTGTTATCTTTGATATGGCTCTTGTGCTCTTATCTAGCTATTTATTTCTTTGTATATCTTTCCTATTTTATAGATCATGCATAGATATCTCTCTTCTATCTATCTTATTAAAACAGAAACATTCTGTTGGACCTAACATTTATTTTGTAAGTTTTTAAATTAAATACACCTTTATACTTTATAGTTAAACATACATTAAGTCACTAATGTTCCTTTCTTTATACTACTATCCATGTTTCCAAACAATATACTTATTTCTTTATACTACTATCAATATTTCCAAACAATATATTTTTTATACTACTATCAATGTTTCCAAATAATACAATAATTAATCTTAGTTATTTTATATCTATCATTTTCTCTTTAAAATTTTATAGAAACGTCATAATTTCATAAATTGCAAAATAGTGAACTTTAAAATTTCGATTATAAGATTACAAATTATGAAACTATTACAATTTAAATCCAATTAGATTACATATCGGTCATCCATCAATTCAATCGGTTAGTCTCGGGTTTTAGTGATTTTTTAATATGAATATTTTAAAAACATAAATTGAATTGTCAGATCTCCGGATTAACCGGTATAATCACAATCGGGTTGAATTTAAAAATACTGATTTAAATGCAAAAATATTTTAAATACACACTCTTTAAAAATAACCAAAATATTTGTTAAATTATTAGTGAAATTTTTCATCGTAAAATATCCCGCGCTTCAAAAGCGCGGGTCAAAATCTAGTTTGTCTTATTTCTCTGTTTCGCCAACATGGTCTTAACTTTCTATTAAGTTCATCGAGTTCTTGTTGACATAATAACAGCCTTTGCAAAAGTTACACCTGGACTCAGGAGATATCCTTCAAACTTTATAATGTTTGGTGGTGTTTTATTCAATAAAATTGTATCATTTCACTAATAGCTCTTTGTATATGCTGATGACTTGCTGTTTTATATATGTCTTGTCCCTTCTCTACATTCAATTAACGTATATTAGCTAATCATGAAATGACATTTATAGAAATACTACTGCATAACCAAGCAGAATAGTACAAAGTGTTTAGATAATGCATAGGTGTATTGATATTAAGAAATAAAAAAAACCATAAAACGTTGGTATTCATATTTACATTAAAAACATAACAAATGGTAAAAAAAAAAACAAATAACCTGAAATTTTCCTGTCAAGTGAAAGCAAGATTAGTTAATGAAGGATTTTATAAGACTCACAATTTTCTCAAAAAATGTATAATTTATACACAAAGCAGATTAATTATCTTTAAGAATTTACCTTCATACGACTTTTCATCTTTTAATTATGCATCTGCAAATAAAAATAATAGGATTAATAAAGTAAAGAAACTATGTAATAATTAATACATTAATATTATATGGCAACCTAAATATTTAGTACCTGAAGATGCATCATAATTATCTGATTTTCTGGAATATCACTTTGAAAACAAGATTAGTTGTTTTGGTATCCCTTTCTCCTTCTCCATTAGCAATTAAGATCTTTAGACCTTTTCTACTTTTAACTCTTGACATAGCAACGTAAAGTTGTCCATAAGTAAAAATCGGTCTTGGCAAATAGATTCCAACATGAGGTAAAATCTAACCCTGGCTCTTGTTAATGGTCATTCCAAAGCAAGGAGATATGGGAAACTGTCTCCGTTGAAATTGAAAAGGCAATTTCACATCTGTAGCTGTGAGCAACGTTCTGACAATATAAAATACATTGTGTGAATCACCGCTTCCGATTTTGGTAATAACTTGAGCTGCCAAAACATGTTCTCTCATCTTAGTTATATTTAATCTTGTCCCATTGCACAAACCATTGTTCTGGTCAATGTTCCCTAAAAACATCCAGGAACTCTTTCCTTCAACTTAAAAACAATTTTTGGTAATCTAGAAATTTTTATTGAGTTTAGGAATTCAACTGAGACATTATAATCTCTGATTGTAGTAGTATTAGAACGACATATTCTGTCTGAGCTGTAATATTCCTTTGACTCCCGATGGAGAGGATCTATGTGATTGTTGACCTCCTTGAACGACAACATCATTAGTAGGACAAAGTATTGCATAATCTTTAAAAAAAGATTCTTCTTTTAGATTTTGAACAAGTGATGGATAAATGGCATTGGTGATTGAAGAAATAGGATCATGTGAGTCCATAAGAAGCATATCACTTGGGATACTGATCTCAGCCTCACCATTTTTGGGTTCTAATAGCTTTCCATCTCCGAGTTTCAAAATCTGTTCTGAAAATTCTTTGATGGATTCATTCTCTTCAGGGTCTGCATCAACTGATAGCCTCATATTTTTCATTAGAGAAAGTATTGTACAATAGTGCCACAACACTGAAGAAGTAAGGGAAGCTTGAACAATTACCCCTACTCCCTTTAGGTATAACAAGCAACACTTGGCGAAAATCACCTCCAATGATAATAGTCTTCCAACCAAATGGACTTTCAGCATTAAGGATCTTTGCTGCTCATGATATTTCTCTCAAACTTGTATCAAAAGACTCAAAACAATTCATATGCAACATCGGTGCTTCATCCCAGATAATCAACTTGGATTCCAATAGTAACTCACCTAGTTCACTATCGGGGGTAAAATTACATACATTACTTTCGTTAACATGTATGGGAATCGAGAAACATGAATGAACAGTTCGTCCTCCATCTAACAGCAAAGCTGTCATTCCACTAGAAGCTACATTAATTGCAATATCTCCTTTAGATCTGATGTGTATTGACCAAGTCTTCCAAAACTAAGTCTTTCCGGTACCTCCAAAATTAAAAAAAAAAAAACACCTCCAGATTGAGATTCAACAGATGCCATTATAGGACCATAAACATTCATTTGTTCATCTGTTAGTCATGTCAGTAGATGTTGATGCTTTTCAGCGCATAAAGCTCGGTTTAACACTTCTCTTCACAAATCAACATGTTTATTGAAGATGGAACATTATTGTTCACTGGAAAAGGTATTGAAGTATGGTTTTTTAGACTACTCATGTTTGACCGCATAAGCTTCTTAATTTCAAGCAATGCTAAATTCTCTAGCTGATCTTACGATAACTCTAGGTCTGCAAATTGACACAAAAAAATCAGAAATGAAAGAAAATAGAATATAGAAAAATGGTTAAACAAAATTATATTTTTAGAACGTGGGTTTTGTTGAATTCTTCTTTGTACCTATAATATATTCTCTGCAAGAAAGTGCTATGTTTCTTACCAAACATGTTTTGGTTGTGACAAACTTTGTGAGCTTAACAGGTTCATAAACAATTTATGCAGGAAAGTGGCTGATCCCCAATTGCTAGCTTCATGATAGCATCAATATACTCTTGGTCATCGTCAAGGAAGCCTAAAGCATAACATGCATCTTGAAAGCTCAGATACAAAACTCCATCAACAGTTTTTATATCCTCAAAACTTGTGAGACCTTTAATCTTGGTTAGTAGCAGCCTTAGATAAAATAATTTACCAGAACCTGTTGAAAATTATTTAAGGTATAAAATTTATCAAGCACTACATATTAATAACTATTATTCAAACTTTAGAACATGTATAACGTATAATACACATGAAGCCATATACTATTGCAAGTCACATCTGCTATCTATTTCCATATTATATTAATTTTTAATCAGTGGTGGTTATGTTAATATGGTTTTCATGTGTTAGTTAATATCATAATATATGGTTTTATATTCTATGGACCTTTGAACTTTGCAAGAAGCAGCTTTAGATAAAATAATTGACCAGCACCTGGTAAAACAAAAGAGATTCGCCCAACAGCTGTATTCCTCTTACATTTTGTCCATTAATTCTATAGGTTTCTTGTTCCACACAAAGAATAATGGTAACTCAATGTAATTCAATTGTCTTGCTTCTTCATCTTGTTCATTCATTTTCTTCCACTCTAAAAGCTCTGACATTTGACTTGCCTCTTTTGCTAAAATATTGTCAATATCATCATCACTATCGTATGTCATATTGTGCTCTCCTGGTAAATGAACCGCTAATCTTTGCACAATTGTGCTGCTGTGATAAATCTCAAAGCCAAATATTCGCCATGATCCTTCACTAGGTGATAGATACATTTTCCAAAGAATCATTTAAAAATGAAAGTAAAATAAGTGTTGAAAACTTAAATAAAATGAGATGGTTATAAGAATTTAGTGAATTTATAAATCATCTACAATCAAAATACCGCTTTATTTCGTCTATAACATTCGTCTCAACTCCCACCTCATTTGTTGGAACCTCTTTAGAAATTGACGCTGCTGCAGTGACTCTATCATTGCTTTTGTTGATGAATTTGAATAAATGCTTGATTTCTCTTGTATGGTTGCACCATTCAATATTTATACGTGCATGATATTTGGGGAGTAAATGGGGTTGTAAGGAACTACAACTTGATCGTCTACAGAAACTCCGCTGTTTTCAACAAAACGCCCATCATTTCTTCTGCGATAAACTGGGAACCCTTCTTTATTGAGATATGTAAAATCAATATGTTTCATTGAACAAACAATTAGATAACGCATTCAAACTTAAAAATTTAAAAAAAACACACAAAGCTATAATTTACATAATATAGAAATAAACTCTTCGCTGATAAAAAAAAAAAAAAATTCTTCACCAACGTTCCTTAAACTCTTTAAAAGTTTTCTTCCTAAGACAAGGCTTTACCTCTTACACCTTCAGTACATTCTTCTCTTTCTAGTAGGAGTGGCCAAAGATTGAAGCTAAAAATTTGTGTTTCAATAAATTCATAGAATCATACCTTTTTAATGATCCTTTTTTAAGCATTTTCCTAAATATTCTCTCGCATCATCAGATAACCACATGGGTATTTCAGATAAGACTTTGCTTAGGCCTGGGCATAAAATCCGGAACCCTAAATCCGAACCGAACCCGAACCGAAAAATCCGACCCGTTATCCGACCCGAAATGTAAAAATACCCGAACGGGTCTTGTAGGGTGGTATAAAAATATCCGAACCCGAAGTGTTATTAACCGAACCCGAACGGGTAACCCGAAAAACCCGAAACTAATAGTTAATATAAATATTTTGAAATATATATATATAAGTATTTTAGTTATTAAATTTAATATTCGTGGTAATATGATATATAATAATAAATATTAACAATATTAAAAATATTTCAAGTACACAATTAGTTATAAATAAGTAATTTATAATTTGTTCATTGGAATAACAAGTCTACTCTCTATAATATAATGTATATTGTTTACAAATAATGTTTGTTTTCATACTTGATTTAACATTTTATTGTTATTTTAGCAATTTTATGTGAGATAGATTAGTTTTAACTAATTTAGCTGTTTTTCTTTATGTTTTCTTTAAGTTTTTGTTTTTTTTACTTTGGTTATATCCGAACCGAACCGATATAACCCGAACCCGAATGATATATGGTTACTTTATGGGTTTTAGGATGCAATATAATTATTAACCGAACCCGAAGTGTTATTATCCGAACCCGACCCGTACTAATGAAATTTTACTATGGGACCTAGGAGCGTAAATCCGAAAACCCGAAAATCCGAAAAACCCGACCCGAACGCCAACGGGTACCCGAACGCCCAGGCCTAACTTTGCTGTTGCAAATAACATATTTGAGTTTTTTCATGTTAGTTAAGCCAAACTCACTCCAAGGTTTTTTTTCCAGTAAATATTTCTAAAATAGTGCATCCATATGACCAATATCTCGGCACAATAATCAAAATTTCCAGATATAAAAGTTCTTGAGATATGTAAAATAGTGTTTTTCTTGCAACCCACAACCATCTCCATACTCATATGAAGTTGTTCTCAATGCTAAACCAAAATCAGCAAGCTTTGGATCAAATACATTAGGCATTAAACAACCAACAATAGATGAGCTAGTAATCAGTTTAAGCAAGATATTAGCCTGTTTAATATCACAGTGGATGATTTTCTTTTAGTGTACATAATTGATACCTTTGAGAATGTGTAGAGTAAACAGCTCATCAGACTCCAGTCACTCCACCATCCATGTTCCTCTGAACTTGAGAAAATCTGTGATTCTGCCACTAGAACAATACTCAAGGATCAAGTTGTAGTCGGTCCTTAGGGATCAACTTTCTGTCGGTGTTATATTGCTACCATAGTAAGATATAACATGAGGAGATGAAGATCTTTCAGAATTCTTTCTTCATCACTAAGACTGAAAGAAGATGATATATGTGCACATTTGATGGCGATTGCTAATGGCAAAGCATCACCATTCACATAATCATTTCGTATGACTAAGTGAACAACACCGTGAGCACCTTCCACTAGACAGATAGAGCGAACCCATGAAGAGCTTACAAAAGATTTAGTAGTTTTGGGTATTTTCTTCGCTGTCGTTTCAAAGACACTACGATCAATGATCTGTAAATATGTGGACATTTTCAATGATTTTTGTATCAATTTATATTATAGCATATTGGACATATATTTTTTGTTGAATCTTTTCATTAGCATATATTTTGTTTTGTCACGATATGTAGCACATAACTGAACTTTAAAAATCACATGTTTTAGATTTCTATAGTTATAATTGTTTGAAAGTCGTGCATTTTTAGTTAATTAATTATTACCTTGTTAGTTCTTTTATATTAGTTTCGAAAATTTATTATATAGTAAGTTAACTTATATATATATTTGAATGATTGATGTATAATTTATTACCATATTCTAAAAACATTAACAAAAACATAAATCAACATTTAATTTAATTATCAATGTCACATTTAACTATATGTCATGTCATCATTTTAGTATGTCATGTTATATTTATTTAATGAAATTGATTTTAATAGACACTAGAGTTTGACCCGAGTTTAAAAACGCGAGATTTTCTTCTTTTAAATATTTCACTGAAAATTTTTTAATCACAAAATTATATCTTATAACTTTTGCCTAATATACGATTTGGACATAATATCTGCATCCGAAAAATCGATTGGAAAACAACCCGGGAATCAAGATATCTAACTCGATTTAATCCGACCTAAATAATTTTCAATACCAAACCTCATACATACCAAGAACCGAATGAATATACATATCCAAACATATAAATATAATTATATTAGTTATAATTATACTTATAGTAATATTAATACCTAAAATTAAAAATTATAAATCGAATATATCATTTGTTTATGTATTTATAGATCGAAATAAATGCTTTGGATATGTAATACACAAATAAAATTATATATATGATTATTATTAGATAGTATCCAAAAATATCTTTAAAATAACTAATATAATTAAATAGCCATAAATATAGAAGTGACATCTATTGTAAATAAATTAGAAAAGTATTGGCAGAATATTGTGGGTGATTCTATTTTAATAGTATAAATGTATTTTTAATTTGGATTTTAAGAGATGATAACATTTGGTGTCGGTTATAGTCATATAATTGTAAAGTTGAACCATGCATGAGTTTACCATATTAATTGATGACAGATTATAGTTATATAATAACCTGTTGTTACATTGCCTTAATCGTTTTGCAAAAAACTTTGTTTGCAACATGTTGAAGCAATGATGATTATTTAAACATTAGTTAGGCCTTTGTAACCACGGGTTCAGAATAGTTTATTTGGGTCTTATTTTATTATATACTAGATTTTGACCCGCCCTTTAAAGGGCGGGTATATTTTTGTTTTAATTTAATTTCCATATTTGTGTTTTCTTTGTGATTATATTTGTATTTTTCTTTATAATCATATTTGTGTGTAATCTTAATCAAAATATATTTTATTAAAAAATAGCAATTTAAAAATTAATCTGGTATACGTTTGGTTAGGGCTTGGTTGCCGGTCGAACCCTCAAACCCGCGGATTTCAATTTTGTTTTGGTCAAACAATATGACCCGCACAACCCGCATAAAAATAATTTGTACCGGCATCCGTCCTATTTAATTTTACGGTTATCCGCGGGTTATACACTTTTTTAAAATAATTATTTAATTTAATTATTATAAAAATATAAAAATATATTTATAATAAAACATATATTTTTAAAAATTTAAATTGTTCTTTTTACAATTACCATATTTTAAAAAAGTGTTTACTTTCTTTTTATTTTTAAATACTTTTCGGGTCAGCGGGTACCCGCAATCCAAAATTTACCAATCTGCACCCACCCCGAATAAAATACTCATAACCTACATCCGCAAGTCGATTTTTTCAAATAGTTGAACCAAATTTATGATCCGCCTTTAAAAGGACGGATATATTTTTGTTTTATATTTTTTATAAAAGTATAATTTTTATAAAATCGAGGCTGTAACCATTTATATCTCTAAATATTTAATTTTTTCTATGATATATTTAGTTTTTCTCTCATATCTCTGAACCTATAAATAATAGCTGGAAAAAAATATAAAAAATTTGAAATTGAGATTAGTATGATAAGGAGTTTGATATAGATAGACTTTTAAAATAGGA
>NW_026618974.1:0-10216 GCF_000801105.2 Raphanus sativus
TTAGTCTCAAGACATTTCCCTTCTTCACTAGATGCCAAGACCAGGTGGGGCAACATATACACTTCATCCTCTAGTTCTCCTTGTGAAAAGCATTCTTGACATCCATTTGCCAAAGATCCCACTCAAGGTTCACTGCCAATGATAAGGACTACTCGGATGGTGTGAAGCTTGGCTACTGGTGCAAATGTATCAATGTAGTCTTCTCCATATGTTTGAGTGAACCCCTCTTGCCACCAGTCTTGTCTTGCGCCCTATCTATCTTTCCCATTGGAAGATACTTGATAGTAAAGATCCATCTACTAGACACAGCCCTCTTGCCTTTTGGTTAAAGCACTCTTCATACCATGTATCATTCTTGATCATGGCATCTGCTTCAGCATTGACTGAGTCTCTCCATTTCTTGTATAAAGCATTGCTTCTTCATAGCTTCTTGAAACATAACTCTCATCCAAGCTTTACTTGAAAGGCACAATGCTCTTTCTGGATATTGAGCAAAGCAAAGCACACAGCCTGAGAAGGATTGCTCCACAGGCCTGGGCATTGTAGTACACTCTCGTGTTTACCCAGTTAGAAAGCCATCCCTCTGACCCTTGTACTCCCCTTCTCAAAAGGCTGGTGGTGAGGCATCTTGTGATACTGGCTCGGCTTTGTTGCTCTTGTTCTTGTACACTTCTTTACACTCTCACCAGATGCTTCACCACTTTCTTCCCTAGTTACTGGCTGGACGTCTCTTTCAGTTCCATTACTAGCTTCCACACCTTTGGTCATGAGAACCACCCGAGCTCTCATCTTCACTTGGGACCACTTGAACTCTCTCCCCCACATGATCAAGGTTGGCAAGTTGTTGGACCCACTGCTTGATCTTGTGTGTGTTTCTTGTTGTTGATTCTCGAGGCTGATCTTGGGACATGTGGATTCCAAGACCCTCTAAGATGGTTCTCAATGTAGAAGCTCTATCTGAGGTAAGATCCTTCAAATCTTCCTGATTCTGCTCTCATAGTAACCCCTTTCTTCTATAAAACTTCACTTCTCTTGATACTAAACACTTTTCTTGGTCAGGATTCATAGCACTTGTAACCCCTTTTGTGAGGATGAATATCCCACAAACATTGCCTTCATACTTCTAGCTTCTAGCTTGTTCCTCATTTCACTAGGCACCATCACATAGCACAAACATCCAAACACTCTCATATGCTCCAAGGTAGTTTGTATTGGTTTAATACCTCAAAAGGAGCCTGCCCTTTCAAGGACCAGTGTAGGAGTTCGCGTTGATCAGATAGCATGCTGTAGTCACAGCATCACTCCAAAACCTCTTAGGCACCTTTAGACTGAGCATCAGTGTCCTTGCCACCTCCATGAGATGTCTATTCTTCCTTTCAGCTACACCATTCTGTTGTGTTGTTATAGGACAACTCGTTTGATGCAAGATTCCATGAGTGGATAGGTGTTGCTTGAATGCATTGCTAGTGTACTCTCCTCCATTATCAGACCTGAAAAATCTTAATCTTGCATGATATTGGTTAGTTACATAAGCTTTGAAAATTTTAAATGCATCAAGCACCCTATCTTTGGTTGGAATTGCAGTGTTAGCCAGGTGTATTTGGATTTTTCATCAAATAAAAGAGACATAATACTTATGAGAATCTCTAGACAAGCAAGGAGCAGTCCAAACATCAGAATGAATAAGATCAAAACATTTCTCATAAACAGTAGAAGAGTTTGGAAAGACAGTTTTACAATGCTTGCCTAAAATACGAAGCTTCACAATCATTATTCTCAAAAGAAACACCTGGCAACATCAGTATTAAAGCCTTATTATGAGGGTGTCCTAGTCTAGCATGCCACAATGCATTTTTACTCAAACCAGAAAGCAGAAATAGTAGTAAACGAGCAGCTATAATTGAAACAGGAGCAAGATCTTCAAGCAAAACAAGTCACCCTTGGTCACTCCTTTTCCAATCATCTTGCTGCTTTTAATATCCTGAAAACTTCACATCATCAGGGCTAAATATAACATTACATTGCAAAATCAGTTAGCACATCTCTTGACAGATAAAAGGTTTGAAGCAAAATCAGGCATAAAAGAGCTTGAGACTCTTTATCAAACAGCTTGAGACTCCCTATCCTTTAAAGGAATCCTATCACCATTTAGCAATCATTGTTGACATGAAGAGAATAAAAGATCACACATGTATACACACTATCAAGGAGACTTTGATGAAGAGTGCATATCAAGGCAATCACTTGAAGTGCAAGGCAAAGGGAGAGAGGGAGATTTTAAATGAGTGAAGTATTATTTAAATAGACAAGGAAGGCTTTGTATGTCGACATGAGAAGGAAGAGAGAAGCTGAGGAAGGTCACGAGATTGCTAAGGAAGAGAGGAGCTGATCAAGCGCAGGGAACCGTTGTGACCTGTCGCTTTCTGCCCATCTGAACGAGCCTGATCGACCAGACCTCTCTCCTCATTGTTTAATCTTTTACTTGTACTATCTCATTGTTTATTCTTTTCTCCCTTGTCGAAATATCTCTTGTCTAGCCTTTAAATAGGTGTTGTAACATGTTGAATCAACTAAGGAAAATATATTCCTCTTTACTCTTTGATACTCACTCTCTCTCTCTCACTCTCTCTCGCGAGTTCATCAATCCTCATAACATTCTCTTTAATTCTCACTACTTCTCTTACTAATTCATACAAATCATCATGGTATCAGAGCATCAAAGCTCTTGAAACCTACTTCTTTTACTTCCGCAATTACTCTGATTTTGCTGTTCTTGTTTCAAATTCATATTTCAACTTTCTCTCTCCTGTTCTTGGCGATTTGGAAGCAAGATGGATGAAAACAACAACAACCACAAGCATCTCAACATTCCTGTGACCTTGAAAGGGATTAACTATCTCTTCTGGGCCAGGATGGTGAAGAGAGCCCTTGGAGGCAAAGGACTATGGAAGTATGCCACAACTGAAGCGCCTTCCAAGCCTACTGACCAAGGAGAAAAAGGGAAAGAGAAGGAGGAGAAGGAAGAAGCTGATGAAGATAAATGGGGCCAAGAAGACCTCATGGTGCTCTCAGCTCTCCTTAGCTCCCTTGAACCCTCAATCATGGAGTCTTACTCCTACTGTGAGACCACCAAGCAGCTATGGGACACACTGTACAAGGTGTATGGGAATGTTTCCAACCTGACAAGGGTCTTTGAAGTGAAGAAAGCTCTCAACAGTCTCAACCAAGGAGACATGGAGTTTCAACCCCACTTTGGCAAGTTCAGGTCCCTATGGGCTGAGCTGGAGCTACTGAGACCTCATACCATGGATCCTGACATCCTCCTAGCAAGGCGTGAAGAAGATAAGGTCTTTGGGATGTTGCTCACACTCAACACTTCCTATGGAGCTCTTATCAAACACATCTTGAGGGCAGACAAACTCCCTGATCTGGATGATGTTTGTGCTCAAATCCAGAAGGAAGAAGGTTCAGTGAGCTTATTTGGAAACAAAGGAGACCTGAACATGGCGCATCAAGCTGAAGAGGTGGTAGCTAACAAAGCAACCTACAAGCAAGAGGACAGGAGATCCTTGATCTGTGACCACTGCAAGAAGAAGGGTCATCTTAAAGACAAGTGCTGGATCCTGCACCCTCACCTAAAGCCAAACAAGTTCAAGGAACCAAGGTCACAGTACCAGGATGCAAGAGCTAACTTCTCAGCTGATGGTGTTGAGCCAGCGACTCCAAACCAAGGTGGTGGAAGCGCCATGGCATCTACCTCAGTGTACAACACACCAAGGCCTAACCTGGATGAGCTCCTCAAGAAGTCTGACTTGGATGCCCTCATCAAGGCCCTAAAAGAATCTGGTATCTCTAGAACTCTTGGAATTTCTCTCAATGCTTCTCACACTGCTGGTGATGTTTTAAACTTGTTAAAATCGGCTAAACCATTGATAATTGACTCTGGTGCTTCACATCATATGATTAGTGATTTAAGCCTGATTAAAAACATAGTTCCAGCCTTAGGAAATGTGATGATAGCTAATGGTGATAAAATCCCAATCAAAGGGGTTGGCGATCTTAAGCTATTTGATAAAGAATCAAAAGCCTTTTATATGCCAACCTTTGCTTCAAACCTGTTATCTGTTAAGAGAGTCACAAATGATTTAAATTGTCATGTTACTTTCACTCCTAACAGTGTGTATTTTCAGGATATTGATTCAAGTAAGTTGCTTGGAAAAGGTGTCACAAAAGGAGATTTATACTTGCTTGAGGACACAAGACCAGCATCTGATTTATCTGTTGCATTTGTTTCTGTTTCTGATTTCCCTAAAGATGTAATGTGGCATGCTAGATTAGGACATCCTCATTCTCATGCCTTAAACATCCTGTTGCCTAGTGTTAATTTTCAAAATGATTGTGAAGCTTGTATTCTAGGAAAACATTGTAGAAATGTGTTTCCTAAATCCAAGACTATCTATGATAATTGTTTTGACTTGATTCATTCGGATGTGTGGACTGCCCCATGTGCATCTAGAGAACACCATAAGTATTTCGTGACATTCATAGATGAAAAGTCTAAGTACACTTGGATAACTCTGTTGCAATCTAAAGATAGGGTGCTAGAAGCTTTTAAAAACTTTCAAAACTATATCACTAACCATTTCAATGTCAAGATTAAAATTCTTAGATCAGATAATGGTGGTGAATACACTAGCACAGCTTTCAAACAACACTTAGCCGCGCATGGAATCATACACCAAACTAGCTGTCCCTACACTCCACAACAAAATGGTGTGGCTGAAAGAAAGAATAGGCATCTAATGGAGGTGGCCAGGAGCATTATGTTTCATGCAAATGTCCCTAAAAGGTTTTGGGGAGATGCAGTTGTCACTGCCACTTACCTGATCAACCGCACTCCCACTAGAGTCCTCCTTGATTCCACACCATATGAGGTACTGAACAAAACTAAACCTTCCATAGATCATTTGAGGGTTTTTGGGTGTGTTTGTTTTGTATTTGTACCAGGAGAACTAAGGAACAAGCTAGAGCCTAAGAGCACTAAGGCTATGTTTATTGGCTACTCTACACATCAGAAGGGATACAAGTGTTATGTTCCAGAGACAAGAAGGGTCCTAGTGTCAAAGGATGTTAAGTTTCTGGAATCAAAAGGCTATTATGCTGAGAGGAGTTGGGAAGAGCTTGAGAATCTATCTCAATCTGCCTCGGACAGAGCAAGTAACCTTAGAGTGGTGATGGAGAGGCTTGGCATCAGTTTATCTAGATCACCAGCCCCGGTCAGTGAGGTTCCAACACAAGCTACTGAAGAAGTAGCTACAGATGTTGAGATCACTCATCTTGATCCTGAAGGGGGTGATAGTACTGAGCAACAACCAATGCAACCTCAAGAAACCTCAGTATCTCATGATCAAGATGAGATGATAGCACCAACCGGAGTCACTGAAGCTGAAGCAGAACCTGAACAGATACAACCTAGAAGAAGTACAAGGATCAGGAAACCAGCTTCAGATTGGACCAAGACAAGAGTGTACTTCAATGCAGAAGCCGTGGCACACCCCATTAGTGCAGTATGCTCACTAGCTCACTACCCAGCAGAGCATCAAGCCTTCATCACTGAATTGGATCAGGAATGGATTCCAAAGACATATGAGGAAGCAATGCAAGATGAGGAGTGGGGAGCATCAGTTGGAGATGAGATGGGAGCTATGGAAAAGAATGAAACATTCTTTGAAAGTGAGCTTCCCAAAGGGAAGAAAGCAGTGACAAGCCGGCTAATCTTCACAATCAAGTATGGAGCCAATGGAAAGCCAGAGAGGAAGAAGACCAGACTGGTGGCAAGAGGCTACACACAAGTCTATGGTGAAGACTACTTGGATACATTTGCACCAGTAGCAAAATTACATACCATAAGGATCCTTCTATCACTTGCAGTCAACTTAGAGTGGGACTTGTGGCAAATGGATGTGAAGAATGCCTTTCTTCAAGGAGAACTAGAAGATGAAGTGTATATGAGACCTCCTCCTGGCCTTGAAAAGATGGTGAAACCAGGGAATGTGCTTAGGCTAAGGAAGGCCATCTACGGATTGAAACAATCCCCAAGAGCATGGTACCACAAGCTAAGCACAACACTGAATGGAAGAGGCTTTGTGAAGTCTCAAGCAGATCATTCTCTCTTCACACTCACCAGCAAGGAAGGTATCATAGTCATACTGGTATATGTTGATGATATAATCATCACTGGTAGCAACAAGGAAGGTATCATCTCAACTAAATCTTTTCTTAAAACTGCCTTTGATATTAAGGATTTGGGAGAGTTAAAGTACTTCCTTGGGATTGAAATATGCCGATCTAAAGAGGGGCTTTTCTTATCTCAAAGGAAGTACACACTTGACATTTTAAATGAGGCAGGAAACCTTGGAAGTAGGAAAGCTAAAACACCATTAGAAGAAGACTACAAGGTACTGCGAGAGGGGGAGTATGAAGCTACTCCATTTCAAGATGTCAAGAAGTATAGAAGAATGGTTGGGAAGCTCATCTACCTGACAATCACCAGACCAGACCTATGCTTTGCAGTAAACCAAGTGAGCCAACACATGGGAGCTCCTAAGGTGCATCACTGGAACATGGTGGAAAGAATCCTAAGGTATCTAAGGGAAGCACCAGGACAGGGAGTTTGGATGGCATGTAACAAGAGCACTGAGGTTGTGGGTTACTGTGATGCGGATTGGGCTGGAGATAGGGTTGATAGAAGATCAACCACAGGCTACTGTACCTTCATTGGAGGGAACTTGGTTACATGGAAAAGCAAGAAGCAAAAGGTGGTGTCCTGCTCAAGTGCTGAGGCAGAGTATAGATCAATGAGGAGACTTACAAGTGAGCTCATATGGATCAAAGGACTGCTAAAGGATTTGGGTATTGAGATCAACACGCCAATGATCATGCATTGTGACAATCAGGCAGCAATACACATTGCCTCCAACTCAGTCTTCCATGAAAGAACCAAGCATATAGAAGTGGATTGCCACAAGGTGAGACAAGCAGTAGAGCAGCGAGTGATCCTTCCATGTTACACAAGGAGTGAAGATCAACTAGCTGACATCTTCACCAAGGCAGCCAGCAGCAAGGTTTGTGAGTTCATCCATCCAAAGCTTGGACTCATAGACCTCTCATGTCAGTGATCTCTCCTTCATGAAGTGATCTACTCTTTTTCCTTGCAAGGTTTTGTCCCAATGGGTTTTCCTTGCAAGGTTTTAATGAGGGATTGCTTCATGACTTCCAAGCTTGACTTGTTCCTTATGGTCAAGCTTGAGGGGGAGTGTTGACATGAAGAGAATAAAAGATCACACATGTATACACACTATCAAGGAGACTTTGATGAAGAGTACATATCAAGGCAATCACTTGAAGTGCAAGGCAAAGGGAGAGAGGGAGATTTTAAATGAGTGAAGTATTATTTAAATAGACAAGGAAGGCTTTGTATGTCGACATGAGAAGGAAGAGAGAAGCTGAGGAAGGTCACGAGATTGCTAAGGAAGAGAGGAGCTGATCAAGCGCAGGGAACCGTTGTGACCTGTCGCTTTCTGCCCATCTGAACGAGCCTGATCGACCAGACCTCTCTCCTCATTGTTTAATCTTTTACTTGTACTATCTCATTGTTTATTCTTTTCTCCCTTGTCGAAATATCTCTTGTCTAGCCTTTAAATAGGTGTTGTAACATGTTGAATCAACTAAGGGAAATATATTCCTCTTTACTCTTTGATACTCACTCTCTCTCTCTCACTCTCTCTCGCGAGTTCATCAATCCTCATAACATTCTCCTTAATTCTCACTACTTCTCTTACTAATTCATACAAATCATCAATCATCACATGACCATAATGAGGGAGAATGTTCTTAATCAACTTATTGTCACTTATCATGTGATGAGATGCACCAGAATCAACTATCAATGGCTTTGATGCACAAGATTTAGCAATGAGAGCAAGGATGCTAGAAGGCTTGAAAGAATGAATATGATCAGTCCTAGCAAGACTAGCAATACTAGAAACAATGCTATCAATGCTACTCATTTCCACAGGATTATCTACCATCCTAGCACCAAAAGAATAACCAAAGTCATTACCAAAGTTACCATGATCCTTGAAGTGTTTTATGATTGCATCAAGGTCGGATTTCCTGATGTAATCATCACAAGGATTGCTGCGGATGGTAGGAGCACCAGAATAGGCCACCAGGGACTTGCCATCACCACCAGTATCCTGCATAGCCACTTCCTTACCCTTGCTAGTACCAGCTCCACTTGATCCTCCACTTGAGCTCTCGGACATATGAGCCCTTGCTTCTTTGTCCTTCATGAACTTAGCTGGCTTCAAGTGCGGATGAAGTATCCAGCAGCTACTCTTCTTATGCCCATGTTTCTTACAGTGATCACAATTGCCATTGAACTTCTCATACTTCCCTTGTACTGCCTTCATAGCTTGGTAACCCTCTCCTGGTTCATCTTGACTCGCTTGGTTAGCAAGTGACATCTCTCCCTTCTTCCCAAATAGTCCAATAGAGCCTTGCTCTTTTTGAATCCGGGAACACACTTCCTCAAGGTCTGGCAGATCATCTTCTCTTAGCAACTTCAGTATCAAACCATTGTATGCCGGGTTCAGAGTGAGAAGCAAACCAAAGACCTTGTCTTGCTCTCTTCTCTTGTTGAGCTCATCAGCATCTAGAGTACTTGGTCTCAACATTTCCAGCTCGGACCAGAGTGATCTGAACCTTCCCAAGTGTTTAGTGAACTCCATATCCTCTTGTACAAGCAGATTCATAGCTTGCTTGATCTCAAACACTCGGCTTAGGTTTGATGTGTTGCCATACACCTTCTTCAGGGTATCCCACAGCTCCTTGGCTGTTTCACAGTAGCTATATGCTTCCAGTATAGCTGGCTCAAGTGATGCATGGAGAACTGACATCACCAACATGTCTTCTTGTTCCCACTTCTGAAGCGCATCACTTGAGGTTTCTTCTCCCTCTTTTCCTTGAGTAAGAAGCTTTGGAGGATCTCCTGGTATGATATGCTTCCAGAGACCCTTGCATCCAACTGTGGTTCTCACCATCCGAGACCACACCAAGTAGTTGCTTCCCTTGAAGCAAACCGCAACCTTCATATTGTTGTATCCACCACCTTCCATCTTGAAAGCCGACACCTTTAGACTTCAACTAATACTTCCTGAGCTTGTAATCACCTGAAACAATACTCAACAATCCCAGACTTGTACTCACAACTCCACACACGAGAGAAATGAACAAGCTTTCAAGTTACCCGCAAGAACACAACACAAGAACACTAGTTTCTCTTTGGATCTTCACTAAGGAATCACCAAAGAGCTCAAAGAACTTAGAGTCTATCCGCGAATCTGACTAAAAACACTACCTTTCCTTGTATCTTCACTAAGGAATCACCAAAGAAACTAAAAGTGTTTAACAAGTAACCGCAAGAACACACCAAACACAAACCTCTCTTTGGATCTTCACTAGGAATCACCAAAGAGTCTTCTCGAACTCAGATTGTCTTCAACCTGGCTCTGATACCATATTATTTTTAGTAATCTGAGTAGTTATAAAGGGTTGAAAGAGATTAAGAGGCTAAGAGAATCAGAGATTGGTGAAATAAATTTCCAGATGTAATAGTGTATAGTAAACTCGAGACTGAGAGAGAAAGAGACTCAAGAATTGCTTAATCTTATTAATGAGCTGAGATTACAAATATATAGTAAGAGAGGAAACAAGGGTTTGCGCAAATGAACCTAGACAGATTACTATACTAAGCATGTGGAGTCAACATGGCAAGGCTGGATGGTTTGAATTGTATGGCTGAGAGAGCTCACATGCTTTGGACCTTTACAGCCTGTCCAAAGCTGTATGCGCGCCTCTCTTCCTACACACAAGACTCAACGGTCTGATCACTATTCAAAGCCTCTCCTTTAGTCCAAAGCTCTTGCCATCTCTTCTCACTTGCCCGGGTAACTTCTTCTCACCTTTCACTATTACAGTAACTTCTTATTTACTGTGGTAACTAAAAGTTACTGTAATAGTGCCAATTCCAAATATGCTCAACACTTCTTCTCTTCTCTTATTACCACTTCATCTCAACAACATGCTTATGGGAAGAACCTTATCCATCCAGGCTGTTCCAGCCTGTCTTGCGCAGCTTCTTCCCTTCTCCAAC
>NW_026618975.1:0-10212 GCF_000801105.2 Raphanus sativus
CTCTTTATCCCATTTAAACAACCCTTCATATTGTTAGTTATAGCAACTGCCTTGCTCATTTTAGGAATTGTTATTTTCATTTCTATCATATAAACCAACCTTGCCTAGGATTGATTAGTAGATTTTATTTAATTGGTTCCCTAGCTCCTCGTGATTCGATCCCTAAGTACTACAGCTGTACCTCTTATTTGAGAGAGTAAGCTCTACTAGGTAATTTGAGCACTATCAGAGTCCCCGGCAACGGCGCCAAATTTGATATCACTCAAATTACCCTAAAAAGTGAATTACTCTCTCAAATAAGAGGTTAAGATGTAGTACTTAAGGATCGAATCCACAAGGACTCTAGGACTACTTAAAAGACTTCTGTCGAATGTCATGAATGGTTTCATCACGTAACCCATAAATAACTCATATGCCCAAATTTGTAAGACGAAAATGAACCCTTCCATTGTATAAGATTCTTTCGTGATGTAATCGGAATACTTAACAGAGTACATCAAACTCTGACATGCTACCGACCTCACTTATATCTCTGGAAAGCTTCATACTCAAGGACTCTCTTTGCACACTCCAACGGAATATGACGTGAGGGAGCAATTCCATAGACAGCAAAATGAAGAACACTTAGCAAACTCACCATTGTACTCTTCAAGCTATCTCAAGCTTAATCCAACATTCCCCCCCCCTCCCCCCTAAGCTTGAACTCATCTTCACTCATATCTTGAACTCCAATAAGCTCCCTCGTTTCTTCATGCTCGACTTCACTCAATCTATCTTCAACACATTCTCTTATGTCGACTTTCTCACTCACAATGATATTGACTATCTCCAACAATTGGTATCGTAGAAATTGCACAGACCTTCATTGTAGCTTCTCAAGACTCTATGTATCTTTGCATATCTCTACTTATCACCTTACATAGAAATACAGATTCGGTCTGGTCGTATAAAGAAAAAATCTAAGACAACTGTCATTCCTCGAGTATCCTTTTCTATTGCTGTCTTCTTCAGTTTCAGACTTTGATAGCTACAAAGTTTCTAGAATCTACAGTGAATTATGAGGTCTGGTACTTTGTTCACGGTTTCCTGTATATGCATATCACTTGTTTTGAGTCATGTTCAAGGTAATATACCATTTTTATAACATAAGATATTGATTATTACTTTAACCAAGAAAGTTGTTTTGTGATTGAAAAAAATAAACGTGGTTTATATTCAATCTTGGCTCTTTGAATTTATTGAATTTTTTATTACACTGATTTAAATCGAAAGCTACAAATGAAAATTATTTGGAAATATAAATATGAGTATAAACAAGATTAAAATGTTGTTTGAATACATAATATGTATATAATATTTTTTGGGAAATTTGGGAAAAGAGAACTAAATAAATATGATTTTGTCCCCTTAGAATGATTTTACTAATTCTTATCCCCTTAGAACAAAACTTAAAAAAACCCAATTTAGTCCTTGGATTGTTTAATTAGTAATTTTTTTTTTTAAAAAATAGTGTTAAATAAGTATAGTTATAAAGTCATATTTGTAAATAGTAAAGTGGAACAGTAAATAAAGGTTAAAAATAAAATAAATAAAAAATCGTCTCCCACACTTCTCCTACAGTGCTCGAGAAAAGAGATTGTCCTGCCCACCATAATCTCCGGCGCGTCTTCGTTTGCCGACGAACTTAAAACCGGCGTGACATCTTTCCTTCCTCCTTCCTTCTTCCTTCTTTTTCCGTGGTATTTTTCTGTTTCTCCTCCTTGTTTTGTCTGAGGTTGTGTTGTCGTTAAACTTCAAGTGACCTTGTTTTCTCCGGCAGCGTAAATCTGAGTTGGCACGAGGTGGACGAAGCTTCCATCACCAATTAAGAACAAGAGGATCTTTGAGACTGAAACTGTTATTCTGTAAGAAATGAAGGACCTTGCTTCTTTCTCTAGCGAAAATGGCGTTCAGATTGCAGATTCTCTATCCTCCAGCGCCGGCAAAACACCTCAAAACCTTGTTTTCTCCGATTGCATAAATAGGTGGTGGCATAATGCGGTCGAAGCTCTCGTCTCTGATTAAGAACAAGTAGGTGTTCGATTTTGTCTTTGTGTTAGATCTTGTTCATCAACTGTTAGCTAAAGGCAAAAGCTTTTAATTTTATAAAGCTCAATTCTTCCTCAATTACCTGATTTGAGTGCTTGATTGATGTGTTAGGGTTCAAGACAAAAGAGAAGAGTTAAAAGGAGAAGATGTTGTACATCATAGGTTTAGGTTTATGAGACGAACGAGACCAAACCCGGAGAGCACTCGAGGCCGTCAAGAAATCTCAGAAAATAAACATGGAAGCTTACACTTCTCTTTTGTCCTTTGCTCTCTCTTCTGATGGTCTTTCTAATCTCGTAAAGTCTTTGAAGTCCTTTGTAGCTCACTAGATTCACCAGTTCACATTTAAAGTTTGTGCCTTTTTTTTCTCGGACAGAAATTTTTTTATGGGAAACCAATCACACTTCCCGATAGAGAGATGGTGGACGAAAAGGCAGGGAGTACGATGGAAGAATCCATTGATAATGATACTGCTATTCTCGTTGATGGTGATCCCTTTAGGTAATGTTGGTTAGATAATCTAATTAGGTAATTAGGTAATCTAATTAGACAGTGCCGTTTTGTTAGTTAGATATTGTCTGATTTTTTTTGTATATGTGTGTTTTTTTGTTTGTTGCAGAGCTACAATGCATAGCGATCTTGTTGTTAGAGCTAAGAAACTAGGTGTAAACGTAGAGGTGGTGCACAGCGCATCTGTGATGAACGCTGTTGGGATCTATGGTCTGCAGCTTTACCATTTACGGTTTTGATCCCCTTCTTTACCGAGACTTGGAGACCAGATAGCTTTTATGAGAAGACTAAGAAGAACTGTGCTCTTGGATTGCATTATATTATGAAGCTTTTACGAGAAGATCCATTTACTGTATTATAGATCTTTGTTTCAGTAAGAATTTCAGTTTTGGATTTTATTTGTGTATCTTTTGTGAGCAGATCAAAGGAAAATATAACATTTAAAGTGATGTAATTTTGGATGATCCATCATTCCATGCATAACTACTCTTCTATTATGAATCTTCTATGTCTTTGATATGCTTTATCTACTCTATTAAAATAGAGTCATTATTTTTATCTACTATAAAGAGTCTATGTTAGACTGGATCTAGATTATTAATATTCTGAACATATTGTGAACAAAATAGTGGGATATTAAATAACAAATGAAATATTTTTACTTAGATAATTAAAATGCTCCCCCCTGGTATATAGGACATTTGTTTATATTTAAACACTAGGGTCGGCCCGTCCTACGGGCGGAAAATTACAATAAAAATGATTTTTTATTAATTTATATACATTAAAAATATTATAACCAAACAAATAAGAAAGAATTATGAATAAAAAAGTTATCATTCAGTTTTAAATTTCTACTAAATTGACATACATTATATATTATAACAACAATAAAAACAACCCTATTACTCTAACCAATTCACCAATAAAACAAATTAATTACAATAATCACAATGGTTGTAACATAACCGGGTAATATTAAATTTTACGTATTACGCAATCGACATTTATATCTTATATTTTAATTTAATCAAACATAAAATAAAAATATTATTTGGATTGAATTGATAAAACAAATATAACTTAAATTTGAATCCGCGTTTTAACACGGGTTAGCTTCTAGTACTTGTTTATATTTGTGTATGACTAATATGCGCTTTATATAGTCTTTGTTCCTTGTTATTAATGAAATTTTCACAAGTGAAAGAGACTCTCGTTAAGCTTATGTATACTTGGAAGATTGCAGCAAACTTGTTTGTTAACCTTAGTTAACATTGGTAACGTCTACGAGCTGGTCACGCATATATTGATGTGGTTTGACGTGATATGAAAATACAAAAAATGTTGTTTAGTAGACTCGAACTTAGGACATGGACATTAAAACTACCCTCTCTTCCCACTAGACCATGAAACTATTGTTATTTTCTACAAATTGTTTCTAATATATCAAGGAACGATGAACTGAAATTTAGGGAACAAATTTTAAAAAAGGAAATAAAAAAGATTTAATAGATTTAGGGAATATTTTGTGACATTTATTTCCTAGATTTTCGGATTTTGTTACAAATCCGGTAGAAAGTACTTACTACAACCGGTTGAATATGGATGACATGGTAGAAAGAGAATACAGAGAAGGTAGACAAACGAGAGATATGAAGAAAGTATATTCTTCAGAAGAAGACATAAGAACATTTATTAAGGCTTACTATCTACGAGTTTCGCAGAAAGTAGTATATAATGTTTATTATGTATTCTACTTTTGTAGACTCAAATGTTTTTGGTGTAGTTAGCAGTCTACTATGTGCAGATCGTTGTGGCTGGAGTAGAATGCATATTCTGAGACGCCGTAATTGAGTACTTCATATATGCACATAATTGAGTACTTCATCTTTCATATTTTTAATAAATATTTTGTATTGTAAATTAATTTATATGAATTTTTAAACCTTTAAAGGGTAGTGAAAGTCTAAAAGTGGAAAAAATTGAAATCATTCTAAGAGGACAAAGTCATAGTTATTTAGTTCTCTTTTCCCAAATTTCTCATATTTTTTTAGTAATTTCATTAACATAAGGCTTTAAAAAATCAAAATTAGTTGGATATATAATCCTGGTTATCTTGGCCGTTTATCTCCTAAACCAAATGGTTCAACTCAAAATAACTAAAATACAGTGAAAATATGCTAATAACAGATATGAAAACAATAAAATTACTAATATGTATATAAATAATTTACAGAGGTAGTAGCTAGAATCTCGCAGGCAATTTTAGTAATAGAATATTACTTAATTATTTCATGTTAAATACATAAAAAGAGTTTTTTTTATTTGTTTATAGAATCAGTTAGACATAGATTTTCAGGTATTTATTTAGGTGCAAGTTTTTTGAAAATTAGACACCGATTAGATATTATAAATTATGTTTATGTTTCAAGTTGAGTCCTACAAGTCTGAATGAGTTCGGTTCTGATATATGGAAACCTAAAAATATTAAAATAATGAATCTATCTGAAACAAATTTGGATATTTGAACCGAAATAACTATATTATCCTGTTCAATTTAGATCTTTTAAATACATTTTGTTATATAATGATACATTTAAAATATATAACACTAATCATGAAAAACAAATATCAATGTATAAATATATAAGAACCAATACCAACACAGACTCAGACTCTAGTTTATATTTTAATCTTACTATGGCATATGTAATTACGATAACAGTAGTTTTGAATAAATATAATTAATAATTCTAGCTAGAAGTTATTTTCTTTAACTCTTTCTTTAATATTCTATTTCTTTTTTTTATTCTTTTTCATTTGATATTCACTTTCGTTCCATATTTTATTGGGAGGTTTACTAAAATAACATCAAATTTTGATATAATTACTAGAATAACATATAATTTTTTTAATTACTATATTATTTTTTATGCCCAAAATGCCCTCATTTTCTTTGTTAACAAAAAAAAAATTTAAAAAAAAATTACAGAAAATATAAATAATTTCGCAATATTTCTCCAACTCTAACTCCTCTTCTAAGGTAGCCAAATTGCTTCTCTTCTCCACTAGGTCTCTAGGCAAGTCTGCCTCTAAAATGATACAAACCCCTAATATATAAAACTTAACAGGCGGCCAGGGACTTGGTGTGTAAATAATATACTTTGTGATACTTTAAAAGTTCACTTTCTTCAAAATGAAGAAAAATATGAAGTAACATTCACTCCAATAGTTTGCTTCATTTCTTTCTTGTAAAAAAATATTCCAAATATATTTCATTTCCACTTTATCATTAATTACTAATAAAAACGTTATACTTTCTCATATTTACTTATTTTACCTAACTATTTTATTTTAACAATAATCCAACACTATTATTATTTCATATAATAAATTTATTACATAACAGAATAAACAGCTACAAAAATCATAATTTGTAAAAAAATACCATATATATACATTTTTCTACAATGATTAACAATAGTGTTTAGAAATAAGAAATGAGTTTATTTATTTTTGATTCATTTAAATCGAGTTACAGATTTCTTAAAAACAAATATTCATATGCTCTTCGATATAAATATCTGATTAAATAATAAAATAATAGACAAAATTTTGAATATAATGGGATATTATTAATTTATATAATTTATTTTTTTTGCCAAATTAATTTATATAATTTATTTTTGTAAAAGATAATAATAAGTAAAAATTTAGGACCAGATTATAATTTGAAAAGTTCATCTTAAAAAATGAAGACATAAGCAGTAGATCTTCAAATTTGAAATAATACTGTTATTGCTTCATTTTAAAGGAGTTGGAGCAAATCTTACTTCAAAATGAAACAAAAAGTGAAAAATGAAGTGGACTTGGAGACGCTTTAAGTCTTCTTTTTATCTGATGGTTATACTCAAACTTCATTCTTGGAGGATTTTAATCTTTGCTTTTATCATTAGGCAAAGTATTCTTAAAAAGATGGATTTTCGAGCTTTACGTTTTCATCTTTACACTTTCAGAAAAGTCAAAGCTGGTTTAAGCTGCAGGTGTTCTGACAAAGACTGGTCTGAATTGTTCAAGCTTCTGGAGCGTATGAGGAAGGTAGAAGGTCTCTTGGTGACAGACGCCATCAGGAAGTGAAGCACATACATGGAATCAGACTGCGGGTTGGGTTTTGTTGCTAGTAGAAACACTGGAACAGATTAATTCCTACATCGTCAGTGGTTGGACAGTAGTTCTCCGGTGAAGACACAACTCTTTCCCTATGTGCAACACGTGGAAGGACATGTGTTTAGCATTTGTTCATCCATATCATTAATATTGGGCTTAATTTGGGTGATTTGTAATGGTCTTTAGTTTGATTATCATTTGTAATATTTGGCCCATGGCCTTTATATATCCATTAATACTAGTTTAACTCTAATTTCTAGTTTGTTTTTCATATATTTTACTTTTATTTCCTTTGTTAACAAAAGAATAATTACTAAAATGCCAATACTGAATTTTTGGAATATTTATAATTTTGCCATCCACAAATTTAGTTTGTCTACGTTTTGTATAGCCATAGACTTAAATATATTTTTCTTTAGCTGTAGATTTATTAAAAATTCTATAGACTTAATAAAATTTCTGCAGACTTTTTACAACAATTCTGTCATGTTTGACAACAAATTTATTAAATATTGGCAGCTTTAATTTGTTTGGCCACATATTTACTTAATTTGAACAGATTTGTGTAGAATTTGATAGATTTATTTTTCTTTAGCCACAGATTTGCTTGTTTTTGATAGATTTAATTTTGATTTGATTATTTTATTATTCTTTAGCCACAAATTTACTTAATTTTAACAGACTTAGTTGAGATTTGATAGATTTATTTATTCTTTGAGTACAGATTTATTAGAATTTCACAAATTTGATTAGAATTTGATAGATTTATTTATTATTTGACTACAGATTTGTTACAATTTGACATATTTGTTTAAACTTAAGCCACAACTTTATTTATGATTTGGCTACATTTTTATTTTATTTTTGCAAACCAGACTAAACCATTTAATTCTGAAATTATTCTATATACCAGTAATTTAACTTGATCTAAACCAAAACGTTTCAAAACCAATCATAATTTGAATCAAAAAAGCATATAAACCAAATTTATTTAATTAAACCAAACCAAATTATTTTAAACCAAACATAGATAACAACAACGATTGATCTAGGTGATGTGTTGTTTTACCGTTCTTCCTTAGTAGACAAGAGGACAACAATGATTGATCCAAAGAAGTGTTCAACGCTTCAACCTGTTTGAGTTTAGATGTTTTCTTAATAAGGATCAAATGCACGTGATAGATTTAATACTTTTTACTCAGCTTGTATTAGTTACGTTTTTTTTTACTGATTTCTTGTTACTTTCTTCTACATCTAATTACATGCATGTGACTACACAATAAGAATACAAGTTCACTAAGAAAATAAGCGCTGGGAATTAAACTACTAAGAATAAATGTGGCCAATTTACACAATAAGACTACAAGTTTACTAAGAAAATAAGTGCAGGTAATTAAACTACAAAGATTAAACATGGAAATTTACACAATAAGATTACAAGTTTCACTAAGAAAGGAAATCAATGATTTGAGGTTGTCCAACAGCATCGTAAATCTCAGCAGCTAACTTCTGTCGAATTTCATGAATGGTTTCATCACGTAACCCATAAATAACTCATATGCCCAAATCTGTAAGACGAAAATGAACCCTTCCATTGTATAAGATTATTTCGTGCTGTAATCGGAATACTTAACAGAGTACATCAAACTCTGACATGCTACCGACCTCACTTGTATCTCTGGAAAGCTTCATACTCAAGGAATCTCTTTGCACACTCCAACAGAATATGACGTGAGGTAGCAATTACATAGACAGCAAAATGAAGAACACGTAGCAAACTCACCATTGTACTCTTCAAGCTATCTCAAGCTTAATCCAACATTCCCCTCCCCCTAAGCTTGAACTCATCTTCACTCATATCTTGAACTCCAATAAGCTCCCTCGTTTCTTCATGCTCAACTTCACTCAATCTATCTTCAACACATTCTCTTATGTCGACTTTCTCACTCACAATGATATCGACTATCTCCAACAATTGGTATCGTAGAAATTGCACAGATCTTCATTGTAGCTTCACAAGACTCTATGTATCTTTGCATATCTCTACTTATCACCTTTACATAGAAATACAGATTTGGTCTGGTCGTATAAAGCAAAAATCTAAGACAACTGTCATTCCTCGAGTATCCTTTTCTATTGATGTCTTCTTCAGTTTCAGACTTTGATAGCTTCAAGCGTCTTTCAGTTTCTTTCTTTGTCCTTGATATCACTCAAATTACCCTAAAAAGTGAATTACTCTCTCAAATAAGAGGTTCAGATGTAGTACTTAGGGATTGAATCCACAAGGACTCTAGGATTACTTAAAAGACTTAATGTATTAAAAATGAAGATAGACTTAAAGGTTTATTTGTTTTAAAGCAGTAAATAATATGGTGAACAAGGTGGTTGTTCAGTAACTGATGTGAAGGTTGTTTCTTGGTGAGGAAAATAGCTAGATTCAGGTAAGTTCTCAGGTATGAAATTATGCAAATTCAATGTGACTTAAGGGTTTTAGTTCTTTGAACTCAAACAACGGGTACAACCAGTAGGGTTTCCTTTGACTAGATCCCGGATCTCAACTGTCGTCTATTGATCACGGGAAAGAGTCGATCGATATGACTTTCGTCTAATCGATCGATACACCTTTCAAACAATTGATCGCTACAACAATGGTTGTATCGATCGACGGTAATTCTAGCAAGCTTTATCGGATTGGTTTGATATTGTTCTCTAATGATCTAGACCACCTTTCGCATGTGTCTAGTCAGTTAGATCACTCTAGTTTATTTCAGGGTATTGAGAGTATACAGTAGGTTATCTCATCAATCCTAAGATCTAGATTTAAGGGTGATCAATCCTAAATGTAGTTTTAAGGGCAACTAGAATGAAAGAACTAATTTTTATCACCCTAACAGTTATCACAAACTCATCACATGATTCATCCTTTTGAGAAACCTAAATCTAATAATTAGGTTTACTCAGAAAAATTCATGAGAGACAAAATCCTGATGGTTTGAATAAATGTTAATATGAAATGTGGAACACAAAGAGTATGAGTAGATATAAAAAGGGAGTTCAAGATCTTCTCTGTTTTGTAGTCACAGATCTATCTCTCCAACTCTAACTCCTCTTCTAAGGTAGCCAAATTGCTTCTTTTCTCCACTAGGTCTCTAGGCAAGTCTGCCTCTAAAATGATACCAAACCCTAATATATAAAACTTAATAGGCGGCCAGGGACTTGGTGTGTAAATAATATACTTTGTGATACTTTAAAAGTTCACTTTCTTCAAAATGAAGAAAAATATAAAGTAACATTCACTCCAATAGTTTGCTTCATTTCTTTCTTCTAAAAAAAATATTCCAAATATATTTCATTTCCACTTTATCATTAATTACGAATAAAAACGTTATACTTTCTCATAATTACTTATTTTACCTAACTATTTTATTTTAACAATAATCCAACACT
>NW_026618976.1:0-10209 GCF_000801105.2 Raphanus sativus
TTATTGAAAATTGCAATTTTTATATAGAAAACATAAAAAATACATCTTTTTGAAACAAATATTTTTTCCAGAACATGCATCTTTTAAAAACAGAGGGAGTACAAGCTTTGGAAGAGTCTGTATAAAGAAAAGTTGATAGTATGACATGTGCATCAAACCGCCAATTAAAGCATATTATTGCTTTTGATAAAAAAAAAAGCATATTATTGCTTTCATTATCCTATGTACAAAAAGCTATCTCAACTCTTTATAGACTTTGACATGTAAGTGTTACTCAAGGTTGAGAATGAGTTCACGTGTGGTACACTGAGTGGAAGGACGAGTCAAAGAGATGCATCTATTAGTCCTATAAAACTCTCTCCACTCATCAATCTTCGCCACTTGGTGATGAGACAGAGCAGGCATGCATCTCCTGTCCACAATCTCAAGTATCTTCTCAGTTCTCCCTAGATGCATCGCAGCTTCTCTCACCGACGCTTCCCTCACTTCCACCGCCGTCACCAAACACTTCATTCCTATCACCTGTGCCGCGTTGCAAAAGCACCCTGATACTATGTCCGACACCATCCTCTCCACATCTCTCAACAACGTCTCCTCCTCTGTTCCAATGTCTCTCGACTCGTACTTGTTCAAAAGGGTTTGGCTGATTCGGTACATGGAGTTAGCTGCCAGGGTCTTGATGGGCCAGTGCGAAGGCTTATGCTTCATGCAATATATCAGATTCTTCTGCCACAACTCCGTAAACTCTCTCTTAGCTATCTCCACCATCTCTTCAAGAACTTGTGTTGTTGTTTTCTGTTGTTTTGATAGTTTTCGAAGATCCACGTTGAGCCACTTATGGTAGAGATCAACACCTAACCAAACCACCTCCGCAGCTTTCCTGCTGCTAGCTAACTCTCCATCAACGTCCAAAACGTCTTCAAACTTCTTCACATAGACCAATGCCTCGTTCACAGCCTTCACCAACTTCTTCAAAGAGCAAGGCCTTATGTTGGGAAGAGCAACAGCTATACTCGTCAGCGTTACCAACGGAAGCGCCCAGCTATTAGGTGGCTCTCCAGAGGCTAATGAAACGACCTCGTCGCTGTCGAAATCCCATATCCCTTCAAACCCTTGCGAGACTGAACCTGTTGTTGACTCCAAGAGCTCTATCAAGTTAACAGGTTGCTGTTTCCGACCCTTTTGTATCAAATGCTCCGTCGCCTCACGGTTGCTACGTGCCATGTAGTCCACCAGCTCCTCCTCTCCTTCGAGATGCAGAACAAACCGTCTCGTCGATGGAGAAGAAGAAGACTCAGCGTTTGAGACGGTACTACTCTCACATTTGAAGGTGAATAATAAACAACAACACAGCAAGATTCTACTCACAAAGCAAACAGTGACGAAACGGAGAAACTTGCTAGCCAAGACTAACCCATGCTGCGTTGCAATGCATACGTCCAGCATCCATCTGTTAACGTCGTGCGCAAGCTTCCTGCCGCGGCGACCGTTGAGCATCCAAAGGTTCATCAAGGGACGTTCTTTCTTCTCGGAGAGACACTCGAACCAATAGCTCTCTACTCTCAACTCATCTCTCAAACCTTTCTTCGTCCTCAAGTTCACCGCACTAAACCATCTGCTCGCTGGAGCAACGGTCCCTATGACTATTGAAGCTCCCTGAGAGACAAGAACCAGAGTGGTTGACCATTTGTAATCAGAGTCTCCGTTACAGAACCCAAGCGATCGTGGCTGCAAGAAGTAAGACCTGACCATGGCTTCGGCTAAAGTGACCGCGCTCAAGAAACAGAGGAAACCAGAGGCGGTGCAAGTGACGGAGCGAGCCATCACGAACTGAGGGGAAGAAGTATGAGCCATCATCCAGAACTTCATCAGGTCTTCTCTAAGCTTAGGAACACCCTTTCTTCTCTCGGCGTGAGAAGGACACTCCTTCAAAGCAAACTCGTACTTCTTCTTATACTTGAGCTCCAAGTAACGTTTGGTGGCGGGAATCGTGATGGCGGAGAAGCTCAAGATCACAAACATGAGAAGCATTAGAGCGATGACGAGCGCGTGCTCCCAAGTGAAAACGTAGATGGCGCCTGTCCCCAGCTGGATACAGATGTTGACGACGTCGGTGACGACGAGAATCCCGAGAGCCACGAGGTTCATGAGGAGGTCTCGAGTGAGCATGAACCCTAGAGAAGGCATGGAGTTAGCCATCACGACGCAGAAGAAGACGCTGCTGCTGAGCTTGGCGAGCTGGTCTTGGCGGCTAGGCATGGGGGTGTTGAGATCCAAGGAGAGTTTGACGCAGACGGAGATGAAAGTGAGAGTGGTGGCGTTGAGGGAGAAGAACTTGCAGGGGAACCAGTATTTACGGTGGAGGAAGGCGTGGAGAAGATCGGTTAACATGGAGACTCCGCAGATGAGTGATGCGGTAGCTACGTAGATTCCTATGGAGGGCAACGGTTTGCTGAACTCTGCATCGGTTAGATTGCCGTGGGAGTCGCACCCCATATCACTAGATCTCTCGAGTCTTCTCTCTTTTCTTATTGATGCTTCGATAAAGATTGTTAATGAATCGGCAAAGAATTATTATTAGTATTTATGTCCACTCAAAAAGGTATTTGACTTGTCTGAAGTAAGACTTATTCAAAGACGAAGACCCGACTGTCTGACTGTGCATTCAGACACTAACACACGGCTCTAATTTAATATAGGGCCTTTCTCTGGGCTTTTAAGTGTTGGTCTACAACCACACGTATCTGTTCTTACGATATAGAAACTTGGACATTTGGGTGTGGAAGAGAGATCCAGAAATAATTAGAAGATTAGAGAAAGTTTTGTTGAATTTGAAAACAAGAGAGAAAGTGATACGTTTTGACAAGACTCGGAGAAATTACTCATGAAAAATTTGAGCACAATTTTAGTTACTCTCGAAAGTGATGTGTATGTAAGAAAACAAGAATCAGATGACACAAAAGCTTAAGTTTTTTTTTCTGAAACACGGTCAAAGACTGTTTTGTTTCTAATTAACTAAACTGGCTGCTGGGCCAAAAGGTTGTGAAGTAAAAAATATTCAGACAAAATCTACAGGTCAGATTGGGTTATGTTCTGTCTGATAAGCCTTAAAAAGAGTTCACCAACCCACAACACCAAAGGTTGAATGAACAAAGAACAGGTCATCATCACCTTCATTTTTATTCTTTGTTACTTTTATAAGGTTTAAGCTGCCTTTTATTTCTTCATATAATAATAGCAAATGTGCATATAATTCTTGCTAAGTGTTATTTGTCTGATCCTCTTATCATTGTCTCTTCCAATAAGTTAATAACTAAACCATAAGACTTGGAAGCAAAGAAGGGAAGATATATGAAAATCCTTTTTTTTTAATTCAAAGAGAGATATTGAGTGACTTCCACTAATACAAAGAAACCGTGGTTTGTGCAATATTTTGCGCTTAAGCTATTAATTGCTGAGGCAACACCTTTTCACCCTATTGCTTTCAGTCTTCCAAGTTTCAATCCATCTCATTCTTTCTAACAATCAAACTTATACAAACTCACCTGGATAATATTATAGTTTTCATTCAAAATTATCATAATTGTTATCTGTTGTTACCTACATTCATAACCTTATCAAAAACTAATAAAGACAAAAGGATACAAGAGAATATGATTTTCAATTTATTGGAAAAAAAAACGGAAAGAAAGAAAGGGTTTTCACCAAACGAAACACTTCAATCATTTTAATTACCTTTATCCTTATGATTAATGTCTTTATATCTGTCATATGCTGCCTCTCCTTCCAACTCCTTTTGGATTATTCTCAGCTTCTCTAGCTTTACACATTTGTTTTTATTTATAAAATTTCCATTCGAGGTAGAACCATACACCTGTTTTTTAAATTAACTTATTTAATTTTCAGACCGTGTCCCTTAACCTTTAGATAAAATAAAATCCATTAAGTTAACGTTTGGAACATGAAAAATATGCACTATCCGGTAACTTTGATGATGAACAAAATCTAAAGGACAGTAACTTATAACCTTTCATTTACTTGACCATGTAAAATCATAGTGAAAAGAATCTATGTAACTGAGAGAGAGAGAGAGAGAGAGAGAGAGAGAGAGAGAGAGTCAAATAAAAAATAAACTTGAAAGCATTTTAGAATTGAAATGGGTAGTGAAAGAGAGAGATAAGTAGAGGGAAGGGTTGGTTAATGTCAATGGCTTAAAACAGAGACGGTTGCTTGAGAATGAGGAAAAGAAAGTAAGTAAGTTTAACTCTCTCTCTCCTTCAACATCAATTCCTTTAAGTAATGGTCTCTCTCTATCTCTATAAAGCTTGAGTGTATATATATTAAATTCCTCTGTATCATTCCTTAAACTGCTTACACCAAAAACTCATATCTACACTGCAAACAAAGAAGGGAAGAGCCTTTGAAAGTAACAATGACCGCAGGAGAAAACCCTTTTGCATCAAACACCTCTTCTCTGCAAAGCCAGCTTAAAGGTTCTTCTTTTCTTCTCCATCGTTTTTATTCATCAAAATCCTTCTGAGAGTACTTGCTAAATGTTTGAGAGATGTGCTGTTTTCTTTTCATTTCTATTTACAGAAAAGGACAAGGAGCTTTTGGCTGCTAAAGCTGAAATTAAGGCTTTGAGAACAAATGAAGAGCTCAAAAACGGAGCATTTGGGGAGGTACGTTAGCATAAAACATGATCATTCCCATTTGTATGATCATCATCTATGTTGCTGATGATCCTCCAAAAGCTTTTTATAGCTGTTCTACTCTGTCTTACCTACAAGCTTTCTTGATCAGTGTTATGTTTTTCATATTCGCCATCTTTATTGAGCTCTGATGGTACTATTTGGTTGTCTTTCAGCTTAGAGAAAACATGAGGAAGTTGGAGGAAAGACTTGAAGTCTCTAAGAATCTTGCTGAACAAAAGGTGCGTTTTTCCTCAAAGACTATATATAATCTTTGTGATACAACTCATGTCAAAACATTTAGAAATGGATAGAAGAACTAAGTTAAGATTGTGTCATGGAAGAGCAGGAGATGGAGATGAAGAAGCTAGAAGAAGAGAAGGAAGATGCATTAGCGGCACAGGACGCTGCAGAAGAAGCACTGAGGAGGGTTTACACTCACCAACAGGAAGATGATGATTCTCTACCCCTCGAATCAGTTATTGCTCCTCTTGAATCTCAGATCAAGATTCAAAAGCATCAGGTCTTGATTTCAAACTTGTTCTCTTCTTGTTTGTTATTACAAGCATCATGGCTTGACTATATATAGCTTCTTGTGTGTGTGTTTACAGATCTCTGCGCTTCAAGAAGACAAGAAAGCGTTGGAACGGCTGACAAAATCAAAAGAATCAGCGCTTCTCGAGGCAGAGAGAATCTTGAAAAGTGCACTTGAACGTGCTTTGATTGTTGAGGAGGTTCAGAACCACAACTTTGAGCTTCGAAGACAGATTGAGATCTGCCAGGAAGAGTACAAGTTTCTTGAGAAAATAAACCGCCAGAAAGTGTTGGAGATTGAGAAGCTCTCTCAAACCATTGGAGAGTTGGAGGAAGCAATCTTGGCGGGAGGAACAGCTGCAAATGCAGTTAGAGACTATCGCCGCCAAATCTCTCAGCTCAATGCAAGTGTCTCCTGTTAATTTCTTGTAATTAAACTCTTGCATTTGTGTTTAAAAGCTGAGAAGATTGTTTTCAACAGGAAGATAAAAGAACATTGGAGAGAGAGCTGGCCAGAGTCAAAGTGTCAGCAAGTAGAGTGGCTCTTGCTGTTGCTAACGAGTGGAAAGATGAGAATGATAGAGTAATGCCTGTAAAGCAATGGCTTGAAGAGAGAAGGCTTCTCCATGTAACTACTCTTCACTTACACACCCAAATACACATTGTGTATTGTTTTTGTGAAATTTTTCTTGTGTCTTGTGTGCAGGGAGAAATGCAGAAACTGAAAGATAAGCTAGCTGTTTCAGAGAGAACAGCTAAGGCTGAATCACAGCTAAAGGTGGATGGTTATATTTTTAATCTTGTGTTGCAAGAAAGTGTAGTTTCTAATGCCTCTAAGTAATATATACAGGAGAGGTTGAAGCTGAGGCTGAAAACAATAGAAGATGGCTTGAAAAGTCCAAACATGTTTTGTATCTCTAGAACAACTACAAAGAGTGAAAAATCTGGCAAGATTTTAGGATTCTTGACGAGTGGTGGTGGAGGATCAAAGAAAAGGTCTAGTTCTCAGCCACGAGGCTCAGTTACAGGAAGAATCCATGCTGTTAATCAGCCTATCAACAGAGCTGCAGAGACTGATGGAAAAGAGAACTCAAAGATTTTAACAAACGGATTATCTGACCAGGATGCTAAGGAAGAAGATATGGTTTCAGGGTTTTTATATGACAGGCTTCAGAAGGAAGTAATTGCTCTAAGGAAGGTTTGTGAGAGTAAAGAGGGTACTATAAATGCCAAAAATGAAGAAATCAAGGTGAACTACAATCTTTTTCTAGTTGTTTAATCTCTTTGATTACATGTAACCTTGCTTAGCATGCAAGTTAACATGCTCTCTGTACTTAGATGTTGTTGAAGAAAGTGGATGCTCTAACGAAAGCCATTGAAGTGGAGACAAAGAAGGCAAAGAGGGAAGCTGCGGCCAGAGAGAAGGAAAACGCATTGGCTATGTTGAATGAAGAGTCGAAACAATGTAGAAAGGCAAACTTACCTAGAAGGTTTACTCATCATTTCATTTGTTTATTTTTGTTTTAGAGAAACATAAATAGTCAAACGTATACTTATATGTCTACTATGCTTGTGTTGTGCAGCCGTGTACACAATTCACGTTGAAGATCCAGTCAAGTAGAGGAAGAAGAAGCTTGGGAATGAATGAAGTGTTCTTTTAGGTGTACATATGGAGTGTTTGGTGGGTTATAAGGACGTGGAACTAAAGCTTCAACTAAAGAAGAAACGTGTGTGTTATATTGTTTGGATTGTAATCCATGTTCTTAGATGTTGAAACAAGACTTGTCTTAACGCTTAAATGAGTGATTAGCTATTACCATGATAAAACAAACAAAAGTAAAGCAGAGTCTTCTCAACAACAACAACAAAAAAAACAGGGGAAATCTGTTCCCTATAGTAGCAAAAAAAATCTGTGCATGAAGCAAACATTAACTGCATCTATCATTTTTGTTACAGCAAATAAAAAGAGACATTATATACAAAGACTGTATCTCTTTCTCTCAAGAAGTGAGAAGGAACCATATAGAAAAAATGAAAGGCATGTCTGAAATCTCTATTTACATGGTAAAATCAGTATAAGGTGATGTTGCCTGCTGTGTAGAAGCGCAAGCCGTTTGAGGAAGAAACGAGTTTGATACCTCTGTGAATCTTGTGAGAGCATCGATGATACGGTTTAGGAACAGAGAGTGGTTTGATGGAACAAGCCTTGTCTAGGTCAGGAATTGCATGTAGGTGAGAAGGAAGATCGATGTTGAACTGCCCAAACTCATTTGTGAAAGCTTTGATCACTTTGGATCTCCTCCTATGTCCAGTATGGCACATGATACCAACGGTAGCACCTGCAGCATGACGATGATGATGTGTTAGAGACCTGTATAAGGGACATGAACTAGTTTTCAGTACGTACCAGAGATAGGGTCGGAGGAGGAAGAGAGAAGAGAGGCGGTGAGGATGACGGAGGAGAGTTTGATTTCGCCGTAGCCAGCTATCTCCACCAACTCCTTTCTGGTCCATCTCATTCTGTCACCAACTGCTTCCCCCAAAGCCACCATGAAGACCAAAGTCAAGGCACGGAACAAGAACCTCATCTCCATTATTCTGATTCTATGATTATGTAAACAAGTACCAATTGGCTATGAAATGGAACAAGCAAGCGTTTGTATATATATACAATAGATGATGGATTTGGTTGTATATGATTTAAAGGATAGGATGGCCTTCATATGTCTTTTTCTTATAAATAAAATATAAAGGCAAAAAGCCTCTTCCTTCATTTGACTTTTATATTCTTTGGTCAATTTGCCTGTCTGCTTAATAATAATGATTTAGTTTGTGCACCATACTAATAAATAATGATATATCTCTTTACTAATACACACGCCAATTCCAAGCAATTACTTGTTTACCTAATAATTGTTTCTTCATTTTTAATTAATTCATAAATTGATAATTGTTTTTACATCTTTTAATTAATTAATATTTGATTTTGTTTTCTAATCAGTTAATGTAATTGTTTCTCTTATTCTTCTTCATTTTAAAAATTAAGAAATTGATAACTGTTTCTTTATCTTTTTTTTATGAATTAATAAATTTGATAAAGTGCTTGGTCAAACATTTGCATAAGACGCAGTTTCTCCTTTTGAAATGTCTTTTTTTTTTCTTCCTAATATTATTGTTACAAAGTCTAACCTAAATTTGGAGGGAAGGATCAGAGTTCACAAATATTCAAGCCTGCCCCAACTGTTTTTCTTTTCTTACAGACATTTGTAGCTTTTGAACAAAACACATTATTATATCATTTCTTTTTCTCCTTTTTGGGATTTTTTTTGGTGTGAGTTGGTTATCAAATGAAAAATACAATTTTTTTATCTGAATGATGTAGTCTATAATGATATTCAAGATTATATATATGAAAAAGATTATATATATGATCTTCAAACTCAGAAAGAAGATGATATAATCTATATAGATTTAATATTTATATTAAAAAATCCAAATAAATTTAACATTTTAACCAAAAACAAGATTATATAGAATCCCAAAAAGGTATTGTTGGCATAAAAACACTTGTTAATAAAATATTATCCACGTAAGCAAGGGGTTTAGCTGACCCACATACATACCATTTCTGCTACGTACTTTCTGTTGAATGTCTTCCTTGACATCTTCTGCCCCATACCACAAAATCTGTAGAAGGAAGGTACAAATTGTACCGTACAATTGGAATTACAAACGGCAACAGCTTTTTCTCTTAATTTATAGTTTCGCCACCAAATAAATTAGTTTTTAACAATTAAGTTCCAAAGTTTTGATATGATGCAATATAGCCCTCACTTTGGTGTTTGGGTTTAATTGCTAAACTTTTAAATCCTTCCATTGACTCGGTTGCTGAGTTGAAGATGTCGCATTTGCTTCCTCACCAACGTCTTGCCCAAGCGACAGAAGCTTCTCTATCCCAAAGTCGGTAACAAGCTCTCCGATGATTCGCTGTTGCTCTCTCAGATCCCACTCAATCCCTCTCTCAAGATGACAATGATCGGGGTCTTTTTCTCCCTCTTATGCATGTCTTTTCTTATGGAACCCTAATTGTTTCTTTGGAGTGCATTGAAAGTTTTGTATTTTTTTCTTCAGTACTGCGGAAGATGAAATAATTGTAGATCAAGTAAAGTCTCAGGACATTGTTGATGACTCTGAGCTTGGTAAGGACGAAGTGATTTGATGTTAAAAGACAAAGAGCTCAATAAGCAGAAGCCGAGGAGACGAATTGATCAGTACAATGTCAGTTCTTTGTCTTGATATTAGCAAATTAGTATGTTTCTAGTGTCACTGGTACAAACAAGAGTCTGATACTGATAGTAATAAAATGCCATATATTAGTATTATTTTTCTAATTAAAGAGCACATACTTTTAAGGTTTTCTTATTTTAGGATTCAAAGATTTGATGTCCAAAAATAGAATGATGGATAAAGGAAAAGGAGAAGGAAGGCCATAGAGGGACAAAAAAGACATAAGCGCAAAACATGGCGACCCTTTGGTTCATTGTTTGGAAGAAGAAAAATCAAATTCTCTCTTTCTGCGTCATTACGTAAGAACAAAGACAAAAACACTTTTGTGTTTTGAGAGAGAGAGAGAGGGGATCGATGGCGAAGATGAGAGCTGATGCTCCCGTGATGCCTCCGGAGACTCTTCCTCGGAGCAGTGAGGTGGGAGAGATTGACACACGTGCTCCCTTCCAATCCGTTAGAGACGCCGTTAGTTTATTCCGTCAAGTTAGCTTCCCTAAGCATCAACAACAACAACAACAACAGCGTCTCTCCTCCTCCACCTCGTCCTCTCAGGTACCGTATCATTCACTCTTCTCTCATTTTTCATTCTGCATTTTTCTGAATTAGGTTTTGTTTGTTTCTTTCTGCTTTTGAAGGATCCACCGGATGCGTCGGAAAAGGAGACACAGCTTCTGTTAGCAGAACAAGAAATGGAGAG